>NC_061109.1:5097303-5114803 GCF_015104395.2 Macrobrachium nipponense
TGTTTATGGCTTTTATCATATTCCTGGCGTTGAGCTTTGACGTGAGTATCGCCTTGAGTCTCTGCATATATTCTTTCCTGATTGTGTCCTTCATCTCTTGGTGTTTTATATCCTCTCCTTCCATTATTCCCAGGTATTTTTATCCCGTCTCATCTATGTGTTTGATGTTGCTACCATCTGGTAGCTTTATCCCATCAGTCCTGGTTACTTTGCTCTTTTGTATGTTGACTAAGGCACAATTTTCTATTCCAAACTCCATCCTGATGTCCCCAGATACAATCCTTACAGTTGGATTAGGGTATCTATTTCCTTGATGCTCTTACCATACAGCTCGATGTTATCCATGAACATCAGATGGTTAATTCTGTTTATTATTATTATTATTATTATTATTATTATTATTATTATTATTATTATTATTATTATTATTATTATTATTATTATCACAATCATCCTTACTGGCCGGGTGGTTTTATAGTGTGGGGTTCCAGGTTGCATCCTGCCTACTTGGAAGTCCATAACTTTTCTCACATTGCTCTGTTCCTAATAGCACACTCTTCTGCATGATTCCTGGAGTTACAAGGGCATCTAGTTATTTCATGGTTCCCTTTCAAGGACCTTAGGATCATGCCTAGTGTTCCTATGATTATGAGTATAATTTACAGTAGTATATGCCATATCTTCTCATTTCTATTTTCAGTCTTGATACTTATCAATTTTCTTCTCTTTCTTTCTCATCTACTTTGGTATCCCATGGTACTGTGGCATCAATAAGTGACACTGCCTTCTCGATTCTGTAAAT
Source organism: Macrobrachium nipponense (assembly GCF_015104395.2). NCBI lineage: Eukaryota > Metazoa > Arthropoda > Malacostraca > Decapoda > Palaemonidae > Macrobrachium > Macrobrachium nipponense. The sequence goes on from NC_061109.1 coordinate 5,098,106, forward strand.
CAGCCCTAAGTCTGGTCAATTGGTACATATCACCCAGTATATTCTGATACTATAGTCACAGAGGCTCTTTGACTGATAGTTTTCTATCGCTTCCTCAGGATGGCGTTCATACCACTTATTACTGCAAGCTAGCTGGTCTTTCTTGCACAGGCTTCAGTGGAAGGCTGTTGAAACTGAATTAAATCTGTTTTTGTACTGTTTCAGTGCAAGCACCGGACATTCACTTGCTATGTGGTTTATGGTGTTGTTATTCATATTGCGCTTCCTGCAAATGGGTGAGATGTTCTTTTCATCTATCATTCTTTGTACATATCTGGTTATTAGGACCTGATCTTATGCCACTGTTAGTTTTCCTTTTGTTTCCTTCTTGAGTTCTCCCTTCTGAGGCCATTGCCTTGTTTAATTGTTGGCCTGTTCTATAGTCTGTCTCATGTACTGTCCGTGCATTGGTTTGCTGTGTCATTCCTCTGTTCTGTTTTTAATTCTCTTGTCTCTGTATATTTCTGGGTCTTCATCTAATTTTATTAATCCTTCTTCCCATACACTCCTTAGCCACTCATCTCCACTGGTTTTCAGATATTGCTCCAGTGTTCTGCTCTCAGGCTTTGTCGACCTTTCATGCCTTCCTTTAGTAATATGTATAGATTGATGTGTATTTACTCTTGTGTGTAGTGCTATGTGTATAGTCATGTGTTTCCTAGTTTTCTGGTCTATGCTGCGGAGTTCACCCTTCGTCCACTTCGCTACTCCCGCTCTGTATCTGATTTCTAGTACTGCCCATGTGTTAGTGGTTTTCATCATGTTTCCAGCATTGAGATTTTACTTAATTATTGCCTAAGTCTGAATATATTCTTTCCTGTTTGTATCCTTCATCTCTTGGTATTTTTATCCTCTCCTATTTTTTCCAGGTAAATATTAGTCTCCTGTCTCACCTACATCTTTTATTTTAATCCCATTGGGTAGCTTTATCCCTTCATCCTTGTCGCTTTGCCGTTTTGTATGTTGACCAAGACGCATTTTTTTATTGCAAACTCTATCTTGTTGTCCCCAGATACAATCCTTACAATCTGGATTAAACTATCTATTTCCTTCGTGCTCTTGGTGTACAGCTTGATGTCGTCCATGAACATCAGATGGTTAATTCTTTACCTCTTTCTTGAGTTGGTACCTGCCATCCATCTACTGCAGTACTTTTGCCATGGTAATCATGGCTACTAGGAAGTGGGAGCAGTGAGATGTCTTAAAAGATTCCACTCATGATGTTAAACTCTGCTAGCCTTATCCCACAGGTTGTAAGTACTGTATTCTAACTGCTCATTGTATATTTTAGGAAGCTGATGGTGCTTCCCCCTTCCCCATATACTTTTGGACATTTTATTGGCCACGTGCCATGTATCATGTTGAAGGCTTTCTTGTAGTCAATCCATGCCATGTTTAGGTTGGTTCTCTTTCTCTTATTATCATTCATTACCCATTTGTCTATCGAGAGCTGGTATTTTGTGCCCCTACACTTTCTTCTGCAGCCTTTCTGTTGGTGGGGGATGGTGTTTGTATCCTGTAGATAGCTGTATAGACTTTCAATGTTATCTGTTAGTAACTTCCATATTACTCGTAGACAGGTGATAGGCCTGTAGTTAAATTGCTATACTTCACTTGTTTTTGTCTTTCTGTGCTAAAGATGCTCTCCCTGTGGTCATCCATTTGGGCACTTGGTGGTTTGTGATGCAATGCTGGAGTTGTTATGCTATGCGTGGGTGTAGGGCCTTGAAGTTTTTGAGTCAGTGCCCATAGACTTCATCAGGACCAGGGGCTTTCCAGTTGGGAAAGTTCTTCGTTTGGTGTCTGAATGTTTCTGCCATTATCTCAGTGAATCTTTGAGTTATTTTCCCCATTTCTACTGCCTTGAATTCCTGGAGTTATTTTGCATTTTTTGTTGTGTGATACGAGATTACTTTATATGTTTTCCCAGTCTCTTACTTGGTTTGACTTCAGGAATTTCGAGGTGGTTGTTTTTCCCTCTTAGTTGGCTATATAGTCTTTTCTGGTTGGATCACAAGAGTTTGTTCTGCTGTTATCCTTTGTTCCTCTTCATATACCGCTAGATCTTATGTGCTTCAGCTTTCACCCTCTGTTTTTATACCTTCATTGTGTTGTTTAGTACATTCTCCTGTACTTTGCATTTCTTGTTATGTTCCTCCCTTGTTTTCTTTCTTCTTAGCCTTTTCTCTGCCATCTATTACAGTTTACTCAACTCATCTCATCACCATGATTAGTTTTTCAAGGTGCCTTTTCCAAGGCAGATGCTGTTTGGCTTTCTGTTAGGTTGGTTACGATGCAGTGTTGGTGTTTGTATCCGCCTGAGTTCTACTGCTAGTCTTGCTCCTGCATATGTCAAATTATTATTATTATTATTATTATTATTATTATTATTATTATTATTATTATTATTATTATTATTATTATTATTATTATTATTATTATTATTATTATAGAGCAAGGTCATTGACTAGGAATTCAAACCGCCAAAAAATATGATGTTCTCTGGAAAGAAGTAAGAGGAGGAAATAGTTAGTACAGAGAGAAGAGATCCATAATTAGAAATGTAAAAATAGATAAAAAAAATTAAGAAATAACTTAATAAAAATGTAAGTACATATTGAAATATAAGGAAAATATTCGAGGTTTTAATTGTGCAACATCCTCGGGGAGACTGTTCTTAGTCCAATGGTGTGAGGAATGAAAAACGTCTGGAACTCAGAAGTTAGATAGAAATGTACATTTACTAGATATGCTACTCATAAGAAAATCTAATCGCTTTCAGCAGGAAAATGGGATCAGAGATCATTTGTGAAAGCAAAAGTCCTCAGTTAAAATACAGCTCATGAACTATTACTGATGAACAAGAGACCATTAATAGATGACCCAATTATTGTTCATATTAGACCACAGAAGCTTACCGCCAGGAATCACTGTCTGAAAGAGTTAAAACCCCAGTAGAAAAAGACATCCACACAAGAGAACAGTATTTTTAGTACAGGGATGACAAATGTTTTCACTTTTATAGATATATGGGGCTCTTCGTACAATACCTTTCATTAGAAGTCTCTTAAAATTAATATATGAGTTAAGGGTAACACCAATAATTGTTAAAACTTCAGACTCATTCAGCAGTCCCATCCACCTGTGGGGAAGGGAGGGGTGAAAAACTTGAACAATATCTGCTAATTAATAGTGTTTTCGTTTTATGAAGTTCATCCTCGTAACCCACTGATGACTCCATTCACTGATCTGCACCATATCCAAACTGAGACTAAGGGCAGCTTCATTTCTCATAAGCAGAGACTTTACTATGCCCTCAATTGTTGCACCATAGGCATACTGAATAATGTTGTTTTCCAAGCCAACAACTGCATAACTTGCGTAAAGAAAATAAAATAGAATAAAATAAAAGCGGACCAGGGACGCTACCCTGTTCAATCCCTGACACAATAGGTCCAAGTTTACAAAAGAACACATCAACAGCAACTCACTACTGCCTACTTGCAAGGAAATCTTGAAGTAATCCTAAAATATATCCGCCCACCCCAAGATTTGAAAGTTTATAAATAAGTGCTTTGTGATTTTTAAATCGAAAACAGCACTAAAGCTATTCAGATTAGCACACACTTAAAACCATTATGAAGGTTCTCTTGCAAATGGCATGTCAAGTATAAAAAAGGATCATCGTACCTAACTTCTTTCTATACGGATATAACTATTAGCTAACAATCCTTTGGATTCCATATACTTATGTAGTGGCTTAAAAATAAGTTTATTTCTGCATATCTGCAGTCTATAGATGTGCCACTCTTTGGAAAAGGCACTGCATTACCAAGCTTGTGCTCATCTGCAAAGATACAACATTGATTAAAGTATTAACAGAATTTGCCTAATCTTAAGAACCTTTTAAAAAAACCATCAGGGTCTTCTCTGCTCTAGTTATCAATATTATAAAGAGATTAAATTTCTTACCATCCCTAGAGCGAAATGTAGATTTTATAAGAATGGATTTAGGATGGCAAGTATCAGGGACAGGAACATCCTTAGATGATTACTTAGCTTCAAAAGTTTGATGAAGTAGTTCAGCTATTTCTACAGACCAGTAACCAATCTACCATCGTTAATAATGTGGAGTTTTTTTTTTCTTTTTAGGGGTGGCAATTTCCCTCATCTATATGGGAATTAGTATTGCAGTACAGTGGTGAAATAAAAAGAAATAGTGTAATCTTTATGTGAACTATTTCGTCTTCTTGTACTGAATTTGGTCTGCTTGTCATGGTAATCTTGTCTACATGTATAACCAAACCATGGTTGATCATTATTCCTGTATTTGATGACCTTTCAAGGGGCAAACCTTCCTAAACAAGCTATCATTTCATTCAACTTCTTCCAGGGATCTGGATCTGACAGTGTCTGAAATATTAAGTACTTGATAAGCTTAAGTAATAAGATCGTAATTGTCTAGCTTTCGACCAGAGCATTTTTCCAATGGTGGCATTAGAAATATACTGAGTGACAGATATGCCCATCTCAATGGCAGACTGGTCAGAAGGGCCTGTTTACTCACATACTCTGGACTTGGCAATAACTGGATCATCTGTGAATAAAAGGTCTCATCTATTACCATTAAAGATGCATCGGTTCTGCAATTACCTGGATAAAACTAGAGGATACACTTACTCAAGAGCAGACAGGCCATGTTGACTTGTGGAATTTGAATTAAGGCACTCACTATGCTTTGTATTGCAGTCTCCACAATGAGTGAAGTTTGGGAATCGTGTGAATGGGCAATACTAATCTTCTCAAAGAGTTTGCCATATATATAAATTCCACAGCATTTTGTTTGTACCAAACGCAAATGCGTAAACATTGTAGAACTTACTGAAAATCTGGAAACAAAGAAGTTCATAGTAACTATACTTCAAGTTTTTCGGATGATCAATAAGTCGTCTGGATGTTACGACGACAAATAAAGTCAGAGCCATCAAACACCGATTTAAAATCTCAGTTCATAGTTATGGACATAACTCTGGAGATTCAGAAAATTTGACCTAAAGTCTTGATATTTGAGTAAAGTACTCTGCATTTTTTTTACGGTAATGTGTAGCTGTTCCAATGCATCCAGAAAGAATCAAAATTAACAATATAAATTTAGAAGCTTATCTGAAAAATAGATCCATAAAAACAACAACTTGCTAAAAATCATCAGAACAACATACAATAAAATCAACAAACAATATTACTTTGTTTATAGTAATTAAATTGAAAATATGAGTAAACTGACCATATGTGATTTAAAAAAAAAAAGTGCTGGAAGCAGCTGCATGACAAGATAGAGCCGGGACTCCTTGTAAGGCAAGTAAGAAACCCATCAGGTATACCACAAAAACTTGGGGAAGGCAGTCAGGGTGGGTTTAGGTTTTATAAAAAGCCTCAAAGGAAAAGATTTGGCGATTTACCACTGATAAAGCAATTGGCGACCTACGAAATAACTGTCTTTTTCAAGAGAAGCGCTTTTGTTGGTAACATGCTAAATTCCCATTAAGTACAAAGGAACCTTGCGTGTGATAAGACCATGATCTTCTTCGTGCCGCAATGGTTAACACTGGAAGACGTATTCTTTGTCACTAGAATGTTCAAAGTGCACGGAGAAACACCTCACTCTTAGAAAAAAAAAAACTTTCATTTATAGACACTTTGGGCTCATTAAAATTCCAAACAAGTTTTTGCTTCCTTGAAAGTGAGAATTGTATTGCTTTCTTATGGAAGGGTTCAACGCCCCTTGAAATAGATCGGAGCAGATATGTACATGGACCTATTTTGAACAGATTTGTATGAATGAACGTTTTCATGGAAATTTCATTAAAAGATTTGAACATTATTTTTTTTCACAAATCGATTATTTTTTTCTCAAAACTCATCGAAAAACATTCTCTTTGCGTTAAGCAATAGTAGATTATTCCTTTTCTAATGATATACTTCTTTGTTTAAATTTTGTTACTCTTTCTTCAATTACATTCATTAACTAGTTATGCACACTTTTCCTTTTTGTAACATTTTTTTATTTACCAAATGTTTGTTTACCTTAAAGACCAATATAAGAATATATCCAAAATATTTACTCAAAATCAGATTTGATAAGTAGATTTACTATATACCTCCTTTTATAAAATGCCTGATTTTTTTTCTTTCAGTTGCGACAAGTTCCTTTATCTTAATATTATTTGCAGTAGGTCGTAAGCAACTATGAAAATATATCCAACTTCAGTACATAAAATGAAGAAATAATAGAAATGATAGTACTGCTGGCCAAATATATCCAACTTCAGTACATAAAATGAAGAAATAATAGAAATGATAGTACTGCTGGCCAATGCCAGAGCTGTATAATTTATACGAGTCAGAATCTTTGATTATACAGATGCACTATTCAGGAACTTCGTCTACAAACTTGCAGGACAGATAACTTTCGTACGTCACTTGAACCTTGAACTAAACTAACGACCTGACAACAGTTGTTATTGGTGTATGTCTCGCTAGACGACAAAATAATAGATGAGTTTCGAGAACTGAATTTTGCTCCAATGAAGTCAGTGGTTTTGATTTTTTTTTTTTTTTTTTTTTTGCATTTCTTATAATATTAGGCAAGTAGCTAGAGAAGCCAACAAAGTAATAATGACTGTGGGGAAAGATAGACTTGGAAGTATTCCATTTTCTTGTTGCTTCCTTAATAAATGAGAACTTTAACTGCTTTATTTAAGCTTAGAATTCTACGCTTTTGATTTCTTTCAGTTATAACTAAAAATTACCAAAAGAGGCCCCCTGTTTAAGTGACCACTCAGTTCATTAGGCTCTATTTAGTTTTTGTAATGCTAGTGAAAGAGGATTAGAGCATATTTTGTCATTCTCTTCTGATAAAAACCTGCTAGTTCTAACTAGAAGGGACATATAATTCCAACAATTACGTATGAATTCTTAGTAATAGTTAGCCCATTGATAAGAAGCAGTACCATCTAACGGCTTCCCTTTTTGAAAACTAGACAAGGAAATTTTCCATGTGTTCTGGGTCTTGTTAGAATTTAACTAAAGTCTCACTCTTCGATCTTACGCTACGATATTTACAGAGCATGGCAAAGTACATAGAAATCAAGGTCTATAGATATGGACCACCTTAGTTCGCAGGTAGCTGGATGGTCAGGAGTTGGCTAGGTCAGAGCAGTGACGTTAAATGCCCATGCCGTAGCTGAGTTAGCTATGGAACTTCCTTTAGAAAATAAAGGAAACACTTTCAGCTTTGTCTGCTTTCCATCTTTTCAAATACATAATTTTGTTCTTTGAGGGAAAATACGCCAGATTACGAATACATCATTTTATTGTTTATTCGGGCCGCCCCATCTTATAATCAATGTTATAATCAATCTGAAAGAGCCCTTTCACCAGGCCTTTAAAAGTGTGGTGAGAGGATAGTTTTCCCTCTCTCAGCCAGACAGGAAATTCCCTTGCTCTTGTGTCTGTCGTCTGCGACCGTCCCAGGCACTCCCATAAAAATTCTTGCCTTTATTATTTCTTCCTGTGTCTCCTAGCGGAAGGATGTGCCTCATCCTAGCTCTTACTATAGAAGGATGCACCCATGCCATGAGAATTCTACCATTGGGGCCTGACTTAGTATGATACTTCACAAGGATATCCCTTGCTAAGTTTAAATAGTGCACGGGGCTTATGGTGACCGTACTTCCTTCATTCTAATTCCTTATTCCTTTCTTTTTATCCAGAAACCTTCTCCCAAGTCCTTACCATGATATTCATGTGCCCTCCCCCCCTTTGGAACCCATACAAACTCCTCTACTCTAAAGCCATCTGTCGTTTTGTTCGTATAGTTTAACTCTAATTTAGGAAAAGCACGATCAAATTTAGTCTTTAGTGGCTGTGCCATTCACGTGCACGAGCACGTGGTCTAGTGTAGGCGACTTCATCGTGATGCATCAGATTTGCTAGTTAGGGAAACCTAGATAGTTTAGTTGCATGGTGTTAGGGATTCCTTTCTCACCAGTTTTATATCTACTTTAACCCCTCTCGCTCTCAGAGGGAAGCATCTCAGATCGTATTTCGTTAGCTGTCCGGGTCCCATGCGGACCAGACAAAGGAGTTTTATCCTGCCGAAGATTTATGAAATTAACAATTTGTTTATATTACCGGGGCCAGCTTGTGTAACTATTTCGTGACGGGATATTTTGTTGTTTGTTATGTTAGATTGTTAAATATTGACTGAGCGTAATTACACCTAGAACTAAAGTAAGTAGAGTCATCTCTTATTCCTGTTATCTCATTCTGTCCTATTTGATTTTGTTTGACAGGCAGCCATATTCACACGTCCCATTGCACTTCCAGGAACTGCACAGTGACATTGGCCAAACAAACAACATAGCCAATGGGATCAGCTTCTTTTGGATGCAAGAATTTTCATCTACAAAGGATGTGTTTTGTCCAATAGGAATATGAGAAAATGATCCTGATGTCATCATATCACTAATTCAGCTTTCAAAGTTTCACCTTTGATCCTATCAGTGTGCTCTTTTATCTAGAATGTGGGTTTATGTTGGCTCTGATTCAGTGCTTAAATGCACCAGGTGATGGGATTTATGTCTTGTGTAGCCCTAATTGGGCTCAAGACCATCTTGGTTTAGCCTGTAATTGATAATATATGCTGTATTAATAGCTGATGCTACAGGAGAAACTTGAAGAGAAACGACAGAGAGCCGATTACTCTCGTGTAATGAACACATCTTCGAAAGTACTAAGCACTCTATCGTTTCTTCTCTAGCTTTTACTGTGGCTTCATCTAATGTGTGTGTGTGTGTGTGTGTGTGTGTGTGTATGTCCCTGTACTTCCCTGTATCCAAGTTTTCGATATTATACAAGGAAAGCATGACTCTTATCATATGCCCTGTCACCTGAAGAATAGCTTACTTTTTTCCATTCACCATAAACGGAAGACCTTTTAATTTGCGGGCTTTTTTTATGAAGAGATATTGTTGTCGAGTGGCCAAATGGTGGTAAAAAATGTAACATATATACTTTTTATCTACCTTGAAACAAAGTGCAACAAATACCTCCATGTATCTTGAATTATACTACAGAAGAAAGGCTCTGAGAAGTTCGGTTTTACGTAGGTGTATGATATGTGACAGAAAACTGAATAAAAATGATAAATGTTCAGCTAGTGGCATAAAACTGACAGGATGAAGGACAGTTTCAGAGAGCATATTCTGCTCAAAGGAGCGGCAGATATTCTGGAAAAAAGAGTGAGATAATAATCACGGCACGTGCAGAATAACTTTGGCAGAAAAAGAAAAAACAATGGGGTTCATTTGAAATCTTGTTTTGAATATTTAAGGGTATGGTGACAGCGCAATGCGAGGTCTGTGCAAGCACAAAATGTATTATTGCCGCGAAAATTACTGAACAAAGATATTTTGAATGGAAGCGAATTATGAAAGCTATTATTATTATTATTATTATTGTACTTAGGAAGCAGACCCTCTCTCAAGCATACTTTATTAAAAGTAATGGCTACTTCAGCAGCGTTACACTTGTAGAGATTCTTCTCTATTTTGCGAATAGCGGCTTTTTCAGTGCTACTTAAACAGGCTAGTAGAGTGCCTATAGAGGTCATGGTAAAATACAGGGTCAAAATAGGTGTAGTATATATTTGAATTTTACAGATAAACTATGATACCATAGTCATCAAAGTCATTAACGATTTTCTCTCTCTCTCTCTCTCTCTCTCTCTCTCTCTCTCTCTCTCTCTCTTTCTTAAAGCGAGCTTTCGTCTGGAGCTGCCAGACATCCTCGGGCTGGGAAGCTGAGGGTGGACTGATCTTGGTGCGGTGTACGTCCTCCTTATATCTGTGGTTGACAGCAGGGGGTCTGCCCCATGCTTGTCTCCTATTGGCTGGTGGCGGTGAGTCTTGTTTTCATTGGCTGCCTGAGCCAGGTCTCAAGCCACTTTCTTCGGGCCGATGGTTGCGTTGCAGCATATCCTGCAGCCGCCTGGACCTCCTAAGTGGCGCTGTAACATTGATGGGCGTTGCGCTACGCTGTGGGACGTCACGGCTACTTTGATTTCCATCGGCTGCAGGAGTACCTCGTTCGGGGGCGTTGTCATCCATAGAGTTGTCATGATCGGTGGTGTCATTGTTGGTGGCAGGTCTTCTCATACTCGTAGGGAGGAGAAATTCTTCCTGCGTCGTATTCAGAGTAGGTTTTATTTGCTGGATGAGTAGCGCCTCCAGCAGGCGCAACCGACGGGCATCAGGGGCCTTCCCGATGATCTTCGTGTTCTTTATGATGACATCTCGGGAGATGGCCTCGTGATGTTTGGTGCGGGCGTGATTCTTTATAGCCCCCTCTTGGGCGTGGCACGAGAGTCTCTTCGACAGTCGCATGGTAGTCATACCTACGTAGGCGCCGCTGCATTCGCGGACTGGGCATGTATACTGGTACACTACATGCGTCTGCTTCAGGGGTTCTCGTACCTGTGGAGAGGGGTTATTTTTCATAATAAGATCGCGCGTCCTCCGATTCTGGTAATATATGATTAGGTCGATATTCTTGGTGTCGTCAGTCGGGGATACATTATCAGAAATAATTTTCTTAATGGCGTCCTCTTCTTCACGGTAATGGGAACTCATGAAGGCTTTGTAGTACAGCTTGATATTATCCTGGGGGCGGGGCTGCGGGCTCTCACTACCGTACCATTTCTCCAGGGCTGTGCGGACTTCCTTGCTGATTAATTTATTTGAGTACCCGTTATTCACAAGTACTTGGGAGGCGCGGTCGAGTTCCTGGTGAGTGTCCTGCCAGGTTGAGCAGTGGGAGAGGGCCCTCCTGACGAAGGCCCTGACGGTGGTGCTTTTGAATCTGGCGGGGCACTCGCTGTCTCCGTTGAGGCAAAGTCCTAAATTGGTTCTCTTTGTGTAGACTGAAGTACGGAGACCGTCTTCCGTCTTGCTTACAAGGACGTCGAGGAAGGGGAGCCGATCGTCGGAGCTGCGTTCGACTGTGTAATTCAGCACACTACACTGCTGAAATGCTTGACGGAGGGCTTCTACCTCATCCTCGGCGTCGACTTGCACAAAGATGTCGTCAATATAACGTCCATATCTGCGGGGTTGCTGCATCCTGGCGAAGACCGTGGAGGAAGTAGCCCTCCACTGACCGACTTGTAAGCTTCTATTGTGGTTTGTTAAAATTTCCTTTGTTTATTGTTTTTCGTCTGTTTTTATATAATTATATACAACTATAAGTTAATGTTAGGAGTTCTGATGCAGTGTTAATGAAATTACAGAATCCCTCTCTCTTGCCTAATTACTGTAAGGATATTGGTCCCCTACATCTGACTTGTATTGCCTTGCTTGATGTCGGCTCCAATGCAGCGTGTCGCTAATCAACGATTTCTTATAATGCTGTAATCCTTGTTTCGTTAATATTTACTTTATGACATATCTTGTATATATTGATATAAGGGTATATTTGCTGAAATATAATTGTTAAAATATATTTTGCATTCTAATTGACATCCGATTGAACCTATGTAAATGGCCCATCAAGAGCCAAGGGTAACTTATTAAGATGTCATAAGACTAAAATCTTGACATCTTACAAACCTTATCGTTAAAGTTCTCTTATTAGGATTTTAAGTCGTCCATCAATGAATTAGTTTTTATCGTTCGCTATATTTGACAAAGTCCCAAATCTCCTGATATCGGATGATTCAGAGAATAAAGCAGAAATTGGTTCGTTTTTTTCTGGGTCGTTTACTTAACGTCTAAGCATTACGCTTTCTTTGTGCGTGGGACAGTGTGGGCTAATGTTGAAGAATCGTAATGACAAACACCCGGGTTCCAAAGCAGCTGGTTGCCACTACAACCCTGTGCCCATCCTTTTTACTTCCGTGAAAAATAAATAATCTGCTTAAGTAACTACCTGTAGAAAACATGGAACTTGACCACAGCGCCATTAACATTAGCAGCATATCCACACATGCATTATTGCTGCTTTGTGCATGTATATCGCCCATGTATGCAAGTGAATGCAGGCGATATCTTAATGAATCGGCGCTTCCTTTGAGCTTGCCAGTCTCCAGGTTAGAGAATATCAAATTAGTGTCAGGAAATGTTCAGCTATTTTGAAAAGTTCAGTCATATAAGGATGCCATTTACAAACATCGTTTCAAATACACTACTTCGCACAGCTATCCGCGACAGGATCTGGAGAGCAAAGCCTTCAGATCACACAGTTTGGCACGTATCCCTAATTGGATAGAAGAGGATATGGATTTCAATTAAGGGAATTCCTCTGTGCTGGACTTGGAGGATTTTCTGCGAGTCCTCTCATTGGCTCTCTACCTCTTTTGACTGAGGCGGAACCAACTGATGAAGGAGAAAAAGATAAAAAAAAGCCTTCGAAAATTATTTAATTTTAGCGAGTAAAATGAAAGCAAAGTCATCCAGAAAGTAGAAGTAGAATGTGGAATGACTATGCTTTCACGGTTGGTGGGCAGTTGCCAAACAAGAATATATTCATCTGAATATACATTATGCAAATGATATGCATGTACATAAGTTTAATTTCTGTAACAAGCAAATGGATATCCTTAATCCTAGCTGAAACATGCATAAAGACACGCAAAGCACAGCGAAAGTCAATTGTCTAGCAAGCCTATATTTATTTCTTTCGTTACCGTAATTCATTAGTAAAATAATAAACTTATAAACCAATAATGTATCCAAATGATTAGCTTCTCTCTGCATAATGAGACGAAATTTAAAGCAATACTCTCAGCAGAGATTTACTTGAAGTCTTGCCATGATATTGCAAATTAAAGTTTACGAATTATGGGATAGAATTTTATATATTTACATAAAAATTATCCGACTTTTAATTATTTATAGAGTACCACTTAATAAATATTAATAACTGATGTGCCTCTTAGATTGCTTATGAAGGTAGCACTAGTTTCAAATGTTAGATAACTGAAGCTTGCTGAAGGGACTGAATAAAACGGAACTACCATAAGGGTCTGGAAAAGAAATGGAATTGCCATGATTTTTTGTATTATTATTTAGTAGATGAACACTCTACCACCGGGACGAGCTATGAACATGATAGACTCCATAGGCAGAAATGAATTAACTATTCTGGTTTAAAACCTAATCCTTTCAGGGACTAGTAGTTATCTTTTTTCTCAAATATCTTTCAAACTCATTACTTGATCGAAATGGTACTTTGGCACAGTGAACAAGACACCTCCAGCTAATATTTGGTAATGCAGTGAATTGTCAAATGGTGCTAGCTAAGGCATTTACTCTTGAATTACAAGGTGTTGCCAAGCATTGCCATCCTATGCATTCGAACGTCCTATACCCCAATCTTGTCCTTCCCCACCTCCCTCCCTCCCCATTCCCCTCCTAATCCCCCCTTCAACCCACTTTCCTGGCCTGCCCATCTCCACACCCCTTTCCTGTCTGCTATGTTGGATGTTATGAATACATTGGATTTTGTAGATTCTGTGTCACCTCCCACCTGTGGTAACTACATAGGCGATGATGCATCTCAGTGTCTTGGGTGGGAAACTCTCTTAGTGCTCACCCGATTGTCACAGAGTAATTATTGAGTATAAGGGAAATTAAGTAGGAAAAGAGTGTCAATTTCCTTTTCCCCCCAAAAAATGAAGAACTGGGAAATGAGCGGGCAAAGTTAAGTACAGGTAAACCATCAAAAGATGGGGTGTGCACATCTAAGTTTTGTAGTACTCATAAAATACTGTTCCGGTTCTAAGAAATACAAGTCGTGTACATCTAAGTTTTGTAGCCCTCATAAAAGACTGTCCTAGTTCTAAGAAATACAAGTAATATCCTATTTTGGAACTTATCTCGAAAAAAGGTGTGTAAAATTAATAGCAAGTCACTTTACATTACTGATAAGTAAAATAGTAATTCAAGATGCATGACACTCTTCATTCATTAAACTCACCACAGTACAAATGAATTACATCCCTACTACTGGCGTTAGATTATTGAAAGGAAATTGTAGTGTGATATGAATAGAGAAACACACACACAATGATATTGTGATATTGATAGTAGTTTCCGCTAATTTATACCCCCCCCCTTTTTTTTTTTACCTGATGACGAAATAAAGTTAGACAAAGCTCCGCCTACAAGGGGGATTTTGCGGTGGAAGTGAACAGACCTTCTCTTCCTCTTGGCCTTGATTCACCTTGTATAATGGACCTACTATCGTGATCTCTTAATTCCTTTACCCTTCTTATCGTCGTGTTGACTACGAGCAGGTAAGATAAAGCAACTAAAATTAAACCCCAGTTTCATTTACAACCCAGTAAACAATTAACGCTGCTTTTAACAGAGAACATTGGGAAAATTGAACCATTATTATGGTCGTTACGTCAAACCTCGCATACCTCTTCAATATGAGTCATCCAATTATTTTGCTAACGTTAAAAAATATTATGGAAAACGGTATTAATAGCATATTGTGAATTAAAGAGAGGTATTGGAGTGAGAGATGTGCAAAACAGCAATAATGAAAGAGTGAGATAGACGGAGGGAGGGAGAGAAGGAGAGGGAAGGGAGGCAGGGTAGCGGACGTTTGATTCTGAGAATATGTCCTAGTGACTCATGCAACTTTTTCTTTAAAAGTCAAAAGACCTTAACTAACACCGTTTGGCAATACACTATATTACCAAAAATAAGTGGGTGGTTTCTTGTAAACTGACTTAAAGTACCATTTCGACCAAATAATTAGTTTGAAAGATATTTGAGAAAAACGATGACTCGCAGTCCCTGAAATGCATAGTTAAAGTTAACTATATCTTTGTTTAACCAGACCACTGAGCTGATAAACAGTTCTCCTAGGGCTGGCCGATGGATTAGATATTTTTACGTGGCTAGGAACCAATTGGTTATTAAGCAACGGGACCTACAACTTATCATGGGATCCGAACCATAGTATTTCGAGAAATGAATTTCTAATCACCAGAAATAAATTCCAACGCGGAACTTGAAATGCAAGCAAATTAAATATAACTTTCTATTGCTCTTATTTTATGCTGGGTCAGGCTTTTTTTACGACGGAATTTATGGAATTTACATATAATGAAATTTGTTACGCTATCAAGGGAATAGTTTTAATATTTTTCTTTATTTCCGCTGCACATTTGGAATAAAGATGAGGCCACTTTATGTAGAATATTCATATTAGATTCTAGATATGTTTCAGTGCGGTCAAAAAGTTAAAAGTTAAAATGAAAGGATGAATACTGCATACACTGGAAAAAAAATTTTCTCTATGTTTAACTTAGCCATCACATGATTGATTATACCTATATTTTGCAGTTTATCGCATCTAACTGATATACTAATAGGTGGGCTTGATTGTGGCCTTAAGTATCTCAACTGAATTTGACTTGATGGTAGCAGATAAAAAACCTGATGTTACTATGCCAGTTTACGAATAAACAGATTCTCTTTCGGAAGTGAATAGAAGTCCTTTTCAAGCTAGGGAAGCAAATCTCAAGTACTGATAAGGCAGTTGCCCCTTAATTTGATAAAAGTTCAGTGGAGTTTTGGTAGGATCTCATCTATGACTCGGAAGCAGCTAGTTTGAGTTTACGGGGGTTGATAATAAATGCGAATAAATGCGCATGCATGAAGTAAAAGTAATTATTATATTTTATCATTTATTCTTAAGATAAGGTTTGAGAAATGTCCGAGTAATCTATTCTCAACATACCTTTATCTTATTTCAAGTTGACAGCAGAAAAATCAGAAATAAACCTTGATATCAATATAGCTTGAAAATGTGCACTGAAAATATTTCGTGTTTATCATTCAGCTAATTATCCAGAAGGCCCAGAAATACCATGAACCTGATCAATTTTGAGAGCAACTAGCATGACATTTAATGGATGACATAAAATTTCGATAAGAGATTGACTGCCTGATAGAAAACAAGGAAACTAATATAATAAAGTACATCACCTACTGATTTCTTATTTATATGACCTTCCATAAAAGTTTGACAGTTGACACAAAATTTCGATATAAGATTGACAGCGTGATATAAAACTAAGATATTAAACCCAAATAAAAAAAATTAATACAAGTCCATAAAAAATAAATACAAAAATCATATTTAGAGGCAATACAAGCAAATACAAGGTAAAATTGACCGTTGAAAATCATATTTAGAAGCAAGACAAGCAAAACTTAGAAATTGACCTGATTGAAAATCAAAATTAGAAAGCAAAAAAGACAACAAATACTAGGAAAATTGACCGTTGAAAATCATATTTAGAAGCAAGACAAGCAAATACTAGGTAAAATTGACCGTTGAAAATCATATTTAGAAGCAAGACAAGCAATACTAGGTAAAATTGACCGTTAACCTTGAAGGACAATTTGGAGAAGTAAATCATATACTGAGCAGATTGTTATGCAGCTCCGATTTCATTTAACCTATTTACAAAGACTCCGAAATTAGGTCAAAACTTTTCGAGCGAGAAAACTGAACCGTCATCTCCAGGTCAGTAAAAGGATAAAGGTCCTCTGCTAACTTGTACTCTCTTACTCATGGATT
>NC_061109.1:5119803-5169803 GCF_015104395.2 Macrobrachium nipponense
GCCGAGTAACAGAGTTTAAACATAACTGGCAGTTACTCTATGAAAATGGTCAAGCTAAAGCCTGCGCACACATTTCTCGTGGCTGGAATAACGTGAGAACTGCCTCCGAGTCGGATCAGAGTTCAAAAGTTGCGGGAATAATTTTCCTGCTACTTAAAAATAGCTGTAAATAACTAACTCCTTAAAAGTTACAGCGATGTTATAACATGATGGAGGTATGTCAATCATGTATTTGCCACGTTTCTGTCAAGTCAATTTTTTTAAATCACTATTAAATGAAAAAATTAATCTACAATTATCGTTATTTCTCTTGAAAACTGAAAATATCACTCAGACGTAGTTGGCAGAAAACATTTACCTTTGTCCAGAAAAACACTATGATAAAAGTATTTCCAATTACAAGGATTAAGGAATAGAGAGGACCTTATTGCAAAGAAACCAGTGGTGTAACATGTATTCTGATCTGGCACGAATTCAGCTTAAATGAAAATTCAGGTGTACACGATCAGCCACAACAACATTATAAGGAGGTCCGTCCACTCTGCTCGATGTGACGTTTTGTTGAGTTGAGTTGAATATAGAATTTAGGCCAAAGGACCTATGAGGTCATTCAGCACTGAAATGGAAATTGACAGTAAAGGGTTTGAAAGGTGTAACAGGAGGAAAACTTCACAGTTGCACTATGAATCAAGTGTTAGGAGAGGGTGGAAAGTTAGATGAAGAAAGATATGAAAAAGAGTTACAGTAAAAGAAACGAAAGTGTTTGCAGCTAGGGGACGAAGGCACGCTGCAAAGAACCTTAAGTAATGTCTACAGCGCACCGCATGAGGTCCACCGACAGCACTACTCCCCTACGGGGTCGATGTGACGTCAGAAGGTTCAGACTTTTCCCGCTTCTGATGTCACTCAAGAGTAAAGTTCGTCGGGCAAAGGAATTTGAAGCGTAATTTACAGTTTCTGCTTCATCCCTCTTAAATTTTTAGCGTGAACAAATTCATAAAACTAAAGGGGCAATTACCTTAAGTTTCCATTATATCAACCTCAAGTATTACTGTAAATAGGCTCAAGTTGATGTCAAATCCATAATTAACCAATTTTGCCTTTCAATTTAAAGACAATGTCTGTATTTACTAGCATCGCCAAAAAATCAGATTAGTCTTAAGGGGAAGATACTAGTATCTATGGAAAAGTATTAGTTTTATAATGGCGTGAATTTATAAGGAAAAGAACGCCAATCGCCGACTTGTAAGGACTGGTAAATTTTAACAAAGAATTATTAAGCACAGATTTTCTTTTGGACTCGTTTAGCCAGCACTAAGGCGGGCCACTCACAGTCGATCTGGTCGTACGATGAGAACTGAGTGGGAGGAGACTCCAAACAAATGACTGCAAACTCACGTTACTGCCCGGTCTAATTACAGGGTTGCCGAAATGCGGAATTTTCTGGGTTTATGCAGAATAAAAAAAACTCTGCGGGGGTTGATATAGCATTTCAGTGCAGACGAAGATTCGTCGTCTTCGTCTATGCAGAAAAAATTCGCCATTTTCAAGTTACTTACATTTTTTTAAAGTTATTTCCAAATTTCTTACATTATTAAATTACAAAATTATTGTAAGCTTGCCTGTTGAAAATATTTGTGAAACTGGCTACGATTTTAGCTGTGCACAATATTGCTCTCAATGCTTGCGATCATTTGATGAAATGTAAAATATTAGAAGATAACGAAGGCGAGAGAATCTTCAAGCAACTTCGAATCTCTTTTTTTGGCAACATAAGAAACGTCTCTCATTATTAATCATTAGAGAGGGTGTATCGTCATTACTAAGCGTCTCCAGCACTTCAAGAAACAAACCGGACGTGTCTGCAGCATTGGATCACCATGAATAAAGCAACGGGAAACGAATCATTCAATAAACAAACACCGCACGAGCAATACTGCACTGAGAGTTCGGGTCACTGCGGAGAAGCATCATCGAAAACCAAAGCCGTGACGTCACCTAAACAGCAAGATCTTCCTCTTATATACCAAAGCTGAGTACAATTCATTATTAATTCTGGTGTGTGACTTTGAGTGTTATCCTTACACAAGATCGATCATCCATTATTCCTGGGGGTGAGTTATACGATATTCTTAATCTTCCTTTCTTGCAGGAATCTATCTTCAACTTGGATTCTCACCCAGCAGGCCTTTTTTATCTTTGTTGCTAATTTTTTTTTCTTCCAGAAGTTCTCCAGAAATATCCTTATCATATTATCTGTTTTTGATCTTATCATTTTGGGGGACTCTGTTATTATCAGTAACACATTTTTTCTTATCTCACATTGCATATGCGTTTACGCAGTGGACAAGTGTATTCATATAAATATTTTGATAGGATTGCTAGGAATCGTAGTGATAAGAAAAAACAAAAGTCACAATGGCCACCACCGCACCCAGTAATCCCACAACGAGTAACCCTGTTGTTACTTTGGTCAGTGCAAGGTCTGCAATTGTTCCCTTTCAAGGCCGGGTCAACGGGTTCTTGCCTCAAAGCGTCGAATCTTGGATCTCATCAGTAGATGCTCATTTATAAGCAAAATGCATCACTGACCCATCCGTACAATTACAGGAAGCTAAAAGTTTCACTGACTTTGCTAAAGGAGATGCAGGTTCGTACCTGAGAGGAGTCTTTTTCCAAGAGGCGGATACATGGGATGAATTTAAAATTAGATTACGTGCTATATATGGCAGGGAAGAAGCCTTGGATGTAGTTTTAGCTTTGAGGAATATCCTTAATCTGGCCTCTATGACTCAGCTTAACGTTGTAGAGAGGGCGGCACTAATTACTGATCGGCTGAATGAATATCAGGATAGTTTGCTTACTTCCATTTGGGTTACGGGAAGGAACATGGCTGTGAAAGATTTTATTAGGCTCCCATATTTAACTTGCTTGACAGTTATGTTGCCGGAAGCCTTGGTACGCTGTTTTGATAAATAACTATCGCCCGACTGTACGGAGCTAGACATATATAAACAAATTAAGAAACATATGTCTAAGTGCACAGATCTGGACCCCTTGCTTACTATAGCTTTTGCAAAGAATAAAAGTAAACCACAGCAAGTAATTATTGTCAATAATAATGCGGCAGGGGTAACTTGTTTTAATTGTAAGCGCGCAGGGCATTTGCTTGCAGACTGCCGAACGCGTTATTGTTCAATTCATAACAGCTCCAGTCATTCTTACAATCGTTGCTTCTCTCGTAACCCACAGCAACATAATGCTAAAACCACACAAACTGTTGCCATTGACAATAGGAAGAAGAATCTTCATTACTATAAGAAGAAACAGGCAAACAGTAACGCTGTTCAAAATCACAAACAAACAAATTGTGCTTCAGGAAATTCTGTTCCCAGGCCGTCGAACCAAAACTCACAGAGTCAGTCAAATTTTTCAAGTGTGCAAAGCAAACCAAATACCACGTAAATAACTCCAGTGGGGGAGAGAATGATGTTGGGTCATTCGTATCAACATCTTTTGAATCAAATAACAAATTTAATCATCTACAAGATCTATGCAAGACCCAGAATTTTCATATGAACCACATGACCGAATCCAAAAAACCAGTGCAGGTTCCCGTAGACTTCCACCATATACATGCTATAATCAGTAAAGATGAATTACGTCCTACATTGCATGCCATAAATTTAGAGCACCGACCCTTTACAGTTTACACTGTTTTTTTATTCAGGTAGACCACGTAATATCATGGATTTGCGGACTCATCACAAGTTGTTTTCGAACTTCCCTATTGGGAAGTCCGAAGTACGGCTCTTGGGTATTGGAAATAATGAATTAAGTGTAGTAGGAGTAACTCATATTCAGTTTAAGGTGGGCAAGTGCACATTTACCGATACCTTTATCCTTGTACAAAACATTGATATGTATCCAGCTGTATGGGCATTCAAAACATTATCTTAGCCCCTGCCAAACACTGCGTGTATATCAAAGGAAAATTCTATAAATCTTCTAACACCTTAAAATCAGTTTTGGACAAAAAAGAGACAAACAGTCAAACAGTAACATACATAGAGGAACCAATCACTTGTCTCATGAATTATGACATTGTTCAAGCGACCAAACAGAATTCTCGCACACCCGTAATAGCAGCTTGCACGCAAACTCTCGAGCCGAACGTACCTTCGAATATATTAGTGCGTGTAAAGAATACTTTGCCGGGATCTGAAATGTTAATCCTTTCCGACACTCTGAAAATTAACGGACTGTCCACAACACAAGCACTATACACTGTTGATTCACAGCAACAAGTTAACATTGAAGTCTGTAACCATTTGAATACCAGTTTAGTGATCCACAAAAATCAACACATCGTGGATGTGGAAGTTTATAGGTATCGCATTCTTACCGTTGCTGAAATTAATCACACTTAATCAGTTGCGGATGAATCCCTCTTACAATCTATTAAAAGTAAAATCAATAAAGACATTCAAGAAGAGGAGATTTAGCAGAAATTTTTTGAACTTTTAACTAAATATCATGATGTTTTCTCCACTACCTAGGGGTCTTTGGGAAAAACTGGTGTCATTGAACACCAAATACAGCTAAAAGACAAGCATAAAGTCATCTATGTACCTTTGTACCGACTCCCTATGAAATTCCAGAATGAGATCAATGATGAAGTAGGTAAAATGTTAGAAGAAGGAGTCATTAGGAAATCGAACAGCACTTATAATTTCCCCTTAATCGTTGTACCGAAAAAAGATCGAACCTGGCGTATCTGAGTAGATTTCCGTCGCTTAAATGAGGAAACGATTCCCGATTGATTCCCAGTGCCATGTACTGATGATATTTTATCCTTGTTAGGACAGAACAAATATTTCACCAGTTTCAACTTACTTAAAGGCTTTCACTAGACACAAAAAGAGAGTATCCCATACACCGCCTTCAGCACAGCCAGGGGACATTATGAATTTTTAGGTATGCTTTTTGGTTTGCGTTGCGCCCCAATTACATTCACCAGAATGATTAATATAGTGTTCAGATACTTGTTAGGGGATACCGTGTATGCCTATATGGACGACCTTGTAATCTTTTCTAATACCTTAGAAGAACATTTACGTAAACTAGAGCTAGTGCTACAGAGACTAAGGCAACATAATTTAAGAGTAAAGATAACTAAGTGTTAAGTGGGAATTTTTCAAAACAGAACTAGTCTAATTAGGTTTTACGGTGTCTAGTCAAGGTCTAAGGTAGTCCACGATAAGGTGTCGGCTATCCGTAACTTTCCGATACCTACTAACGTCAAGGGGATACAGCAATTTTTAGGCTGTAGTGGGTATTGCCACCGTTTAAAACGCAATTACTCAATTATAGCCGCTCCTCTAACCGATCTTACGAAGAAGGGCGTAGATTTTATATGGTCTGAAAAGCATCAACAGGCGTTCGATGCCTTGAAGAGGAATTATGCAGTCCACCTATCTTAAAATTTCCTGACTTCAGTAAGGAATTCTTTATTGCAACTGATGCCTCAGACCATGGGGTAGGAGGGATACTGCTTCAGCAATATGACAAACATTTCTTCCCTATAGCTTTTTATTCACATAAACTGAGACCTTCTGGAAGTAAATATACAGTAATAGACAAGGAAGGGCTAGCTATTGTTAACTCACTAGTGCATTTTAATATACGGCTATCCTGTCAAGGTTCTTACTGACCATAAGCCCCTCACCAACTTCTTTAAAGGCTTTAGTCACAGTCCCAAAAGAACTCAGTGGCATATGATCATTCAAGACTTTGGCGCAAGGATAGGATATCTACCTGGGAAAGCAAATATCATTGCTGATGCATTATCACGCAATCCCGCGCCATCTTGTACGGAGCCATTTGCTTAACTTAGATATATCAACATCCGTGCCTATTGTTAAAACTGTATTTGAACAGGAAGACCCAAACTAGTACAGACTGAACAAAGAAAAGATAAACAGTTAAAGAAAATAATAGATGCTTTGAATGGGAATCCTATAGAAAAGGAATATGTGAAGTATACGCAGCAGAATTATATAACCAAGGATAATATTCTGTGTAGGTCCGTGACAAGGAAAACCCGCAACACCCCGCAGGTGACTAATGACCAGGTAGTAGTTCCAGTCTCTCTTATACCAATCGTCTTAAACTGGTTGCATTCCAATCCATTACATGGTCATTCAGGGTTCTCCCTCATGTCACAGAAAGCCAAATCATTATTTTATGGGCATACGATGCTTACAGATATAAAAAAACACTTAGCTAATTGTCGCACTTGTCAGGAAAACAAAGGGCACACTAAGACACCTGTCAGCTTGGGTACTTATCCTGTGCCCAACCAACCCTTTGAAAGAGTACACTTAGATTTATTAACAGGGTTTTAAGAGTCTGACCGAGGAAATAAGCACCTCTTAGTGATAATAGATGCCTTGACTCGATATACAGAATTGATAGCACTAAAAACTAAAACCGCAATTGAATGCGCTAGGAAATTTTATGAGTGCTATATGAGTGCTACATTTGTAAACATGGAATTCCACACATGATAATCTCTGACTCGGGGTGAAGAATTCAATAATCATTTCCTTAACTTGTTGTGTGAATTCCTTTGCATAAAGAAAATCAAAACCATGATTTATCACCCAGAGTCTAATGGATTAGTTGAGAGGGTAAATAGGAAGGTGTTAAACGTATTACGAGTTACACTCGGGGGAATGGATCCCAACTGGGATATTGCCATACCTGCGGTTCTAAGTACTCTTAACCATTCGTATCATATATCTATCAAAATGTAGCCGCACGAGGCATTGTACGGTACCCCAGCTAGGACACCTTTTCATGTATTTACGCCTACAACCCATTTATCAAATCCCCTACGGGATGTTATGGAAGCAAGTGTAAGCCGATATAATATACTTCGTAAGAATTTAGAAGAATCACAAATCATAATGAAAATAAATCATGATAAAATTGCTAAGCCAACTAAATCTTATACAGTAGGCGACCAAATCTATATACCAGTATATGTTCGCAAGGGATTAAACTACAAGTTAACACCTAAGTTTGAAGGCCCGTTTATTATTTTAGAAATATTAACGGCCAACAGATTAAAAGTTCAAAACATATCCCAACCTACTGATGTAAGAATAATACCGTTGGCTCATGTTCGCAGTTAAGAAAAGGGGTAGAAAGAAAGAGAGAGAGAAAAAAAACGAGAAGAATTTATGTATGCCTATATATGAAACATAACTAATAAAAAGTATCTATGAAACTTGCATGATAAAAGTATGTATATATAATATTTGTATGAAAATATTTTTTATGTTTTGCATAGAAGTAGCTAATTCAAACGTGAGTAATTACATATATTTCACTAATTGCAGGTTTCCAACATGAAGCTTATATTGTTCAGAGTGGTACTGTTTGTTCAGACATTCTTGTCGTGTGGGAAGAGTGCTAAAGCAAAAAATATACATTTTACACATGGCTCTATAATTGACAGGACAGAGGACGTTTCCATTACAGCAAGCAATATAGTCCTAGAAGTTGATTTGCGAGCGATTTTCCTGCCAGCAGATGATGTCATTAACCTAAAAAGCGACTTGTCACGGTTTGCCGAATCATTGAATCAGTTACATCAACGTCATTTTCCTTTTAATCCAGAGATTTCACTAGCACAAACTTTAAGTGTTGCAGAAATGTTATCATTCGACTTGCAAAACAAAACTGCTGAAGCAGAATGCCTGGCTCGTGATCTGCTTATGTGGACCGTGAGACACAATAGCCTAGAAAGACGTAACCCGTTTATATTTGCTGCGCTCAGCATCTTCAGGTCTGTTGCAAGTTTAGGTTTAGGAATTTCAAATCGTCTTAAGATTAATGATCAGAGTAAGAGAATTGAATTTTTGCAACATGAAAATGAATTAGTTTTTTCCAAACTTCGTAAACAATAATCATCAATTAATTAACTTATGACTTTGGTGAACGAACATTCTTGTAATATCAATCAGATGATGGAGGTGCAATACTTGCTGGCAACATTAGTGTATTACAGTTCTAAGGTAGACCATATCCGTAAAAAAATTTCACATTTTATTGAAAAATCAAAAGACTATGTGAAAGCTATCATGCTAGCTACAAAGGGTGTTCCGTCGCCACATCTATTGCCTATCAAAGATTTAACATTAACTTTAGAGAACGGACGAGAGAAACTTGGTTATATTCCTTTGTTAGACGCGCATAAGATATAATTTTATTATAGATTAATATCAGTAAGTGCTGAGAATTACAGGATCATGATTACCATTCCTTTTAATTCTTTTGATGCCTGGCAATCTTACAAAATTGCACCGTTTCCAACTTTCATGATGAATAACTCATTACCAGTAATATCTAATCTGACGAGACACGTATTGATTTCCCCTAATAAGGAAACATTTACGGTTATCAGAGACCTGGACAGGTTCACTCACTGTTCAGATGCCATGGGTGATAAAGTTTGTACAGCTGACTCCTTTGAATTCCACCATATATCAGGTGATTCATGCCAGTTAGGTCTAGTGCTAAACGGCTCTCTCTCACACACACGTGAACGATGTCTGAAACAACTTTAACCTTTTGACGAGTATAAGTTCGCATACAGGCTGAATAACGGATCGTGGATACGATACAACAGAGCAGGGTTTCACGTCGCTTGCCTGGACGGATCAACGGCCTCTTTACGGATGTTCGTCACTGCGGACTGCTGCAGTGGAGTCTCACCCAACTACACGGTCCGTGGAGTAAGCACCATCATAAGGGAACGAGCTTACTTCACAAATTTTTCTTGGTCGCGTACCATCATCCCAGCTTTACCCCTTCCATACAACGCGAAAGGGGCCCATCATCTACCAAATTGTCTGGTATGGACCGCACTTCAAGGGCTTATCCTGTCGCATAGGACCTACAGTTCTACACGCTGCTGGCTATGACGTGCGTGTTGGTGGTGGTTCTCGTCACTGCTAACGTATTTGCTTGGCATAGGTTGAGGCAAACAAGAATGGATCATCAACAGAACGTCGTACCCCGTCCTGACACTTACCCGTTTGCCCTAAAGGCGTTTGACTTTAGAGCCACTTGAAACTGGCCATTTCATTTGACTCGGGGGGAAGTGTTTGGAATTGTTTTGTGTGAAAAGGGGTTTGAACGCTGGCTAAATGTGTAACAGGAACCTCTGTGGCATTGCATTCCATATGTAAAGTATGAGAAGCTTAATTATCATTTATCATTCAATATATCTGGTAGTGCACCTAATAAAATCAATTGAAGTTCCACAATGAATCAATATGTCTGTGCGTGTACGCACCAGGAATCTATATGATGTGCACACTTATCTGAGTTTTTTTAAAACATTCATTATATATATATATATAGATATATATATATATATATATATATATATATATATATATATATATATATATATATATATATATATATATATATATATATATATATATATATATATATATATATATTAATCAGGTAGCAACTATTCTTAAACAGTTACCTATTATCTTACTTGAATCGTTTTATACATGTATATGCTAATCAGGTAGCACCTATTCTTAATCAGTTACCTTTTATCTTATCACATCTTTGGTACCATTTTATTTCTTCATCACATCTTTGTATCCATTTTATTTCTTATGATTTTTAGAGTGTAATTCTGGTGTCATGTAATCATCAGCCGTACGTTAGTACTTTCTGTTGAATATATTTTCTCATGACTAACAGTATATAACTATCATTATGTATGACATGTTATCTTTAATATTAGTATGATATCATATGCATTCATCTTGTACGTGGATCTGTATCTTCCATGTATTATTAATTACTTATGAGTATTTCTATATATTCACATTAATTTCTCTATCACTCTCCTTTGAATCATATGTAAGTCAAACTTTAAAACTCAGTGTTTAGTTTTGTAGTTGACTGAGCAATTAATGTAAGGGTTACATTTAAAATACACATTCCATATGTATAAATACTCTAATGACCTAAGAGGTCACTGTTGAGATAACAAGGAGTGTGATAAGAGTTGATAAACAGGACGCAAGCTAGGGTGGATGTATTGAATCAGCAACACCCTGGTTTGCATTTGCCTGTGATAATCAAATCCATGATTGTGTCAAAGAGGTCACAGTGTTTCGCCTGAGAACCTATTGACCTATAGCCCAGACGTCTATGTGACTTCCTCTCACATGTTCGTCTGTCTGTATGTTATGTATGCTGAGCTAAGCTGTGCTCGCCTACACTCTTGTAAATGCATTGTAACTTAGAACTCTACTTTCCCTCCTAGAATCAGGTTATCCTAACTACCTTCTTGCCTTCTACTCAAGAGATGTAGTTTTGCAAATATACCATTGTTAAGTTATCATCATGAGTTTTAAACATCTCCGCCTTTATACTAAAAGAAGATTCTGACTTAGAAATTATCGTCGCAATCGCAGATAAGGATGGGAAGTATACCACACGATACTTGCGTATAACATCGCAGGTCTAAATAACCTCACAGTGCAGCATCGTTATACAAGGCATAGCACAAACATATATATATATATAATATATATAATATATATATAATATATATATATATATATATATATATATATATATATAAAAGAAGGAACCCATAAAAACGCCAAAATATAGAAATATAGAGAAAAAATACTATATTTCAGAGACTGTGTCTTTCTCTTCAGGTAGATGATTCATCTACCTGAAGAGAGAGACAGCAGTCTCTGAAATATAGTATTTTCTCTCTATATTTTGGCGTCTTATGTTATCCTTTAATTAGATGGAAAATTTTTACCAGTCATATATATGTATATATATATGTATATATATATATATATATATATATATATATATATATATATATATATATATATATATATATATGTGTGTGTGTGTGTGTGTGTGTGTGTGTGTGTGTGTGTGTGTATGAAATGGTCTGCGGAGGACATGTCTATTGCGTTGGAGGAAACAAAAGAAGCTATTAAATAAAACATGGTACAGATGTAACCAACATTGTGAATTGTTCCCTTTCATTAAAATTCTCTATTAATGAGTGGTTGTAACGTTTACCGAAACTAATGTCTGAAAAAGTTCCGTTGGAGGGATTTGGAAACTGGTTGAACTATCTCGTTGATACTTTTTTCTGTTTTGACTCATCCATGACCTAATTTTGACATTTTACACGTAGTTACCTGGAATTTCAATGAATGCAGATATGTGTGTGTGTGTGTGTAATGGGTATGTATATACAGTATAGGGGTATGTGTATATGTATTTATATTGATATTAGATTTAAGTATATTGATGTATTAATATATTATGACTACATCCGTTGATTTTGTACATAAATTACATATATTGTATATGTATTGAATTGTAAAATAAACATTATAATGTATTTTTTATATAAAAAAGAAAAAAATGACATTTTGAAAGTCTGCGGCGTAGTCCTTATTCTATGCGTAGTAAGAAATTGCACAGGAATTTAGATTTCTTAATGCGGACGCAGAGATATATTAATTATTTGAAGAACTCCACTTTTCCCTCTTTTAGCACTTGCCATCGCACATGTATGAATATGAAGTTCTTCATATTTATAAGTAATGTGCGGCTTTGTCTTCTGTTTTATGTTTTTCTTCAAATAAATTTTCCTTTTTTCAAGCATTATGTGTGTTAGGTTTTGATACTGGATAATGATGTGACAACGTTTTTTCTCTGTGGTAAGTCCCTTTTTTCGCTTTTTGCAGTCTTATAGGCTTACGTTATTTGCGCTTGAAGTTGTGTTTTTCTTTGTAGGCTATGTACTCGCAGGGACAGAGGAGATTTGTAAGTGCTACATAATATAAAAATATGGAATGTTATTCCATATATAAAACTAAAACTATGATTAATTAAAACCAGTCACCCAAGAGGTCAACCAGTATGCTTGCAGGAATGTGATCAGACCAGATATGATAAAGTCCGGCGATGACTGTCAGTAATCGAAGAATTTTCTCTATTATTTTAATGTTATCGAAGAACTGGAAAGCATTATTAAAAGAATTAAACAGCCACCAGGCGGCAAAACGTCAGTCAGGCAAGTCCCTTCCTTCAGTTGCGACACAGGCAAAAACAGAAGAGTTAAGTATGTTGTCTCGCTTCTAAATTATCCTTGTTTGTCGGACTCTCCTTGTTGATCCTAGCTTCAGTGAAACCACACCCAACGAAAGTTCACTTATCACTTCAAAGGCGACGGAGCTTTCGAGTTTTATTTGGGATCTTCGTCAAAGGAACTGGTTGATTTTATAGATGATGCTCTATAGACGGTTGAGGAGAATCTCACAATGCTGTCTTTGCGTTGTTTATATTGCGTTGGTTTGGTTGTGGTGCATCGTACATTAAATTCGGGAGATGAGGGTATGAAGAGGCTATGAAGGCTGTATCATCTCTGCTAATACTAAGTATGAATTGCTTTCGCTCTACTTAAGTGTTTACTTATTATTGTAGTATTATTAAATACTTAGTTAACCTTCTATGGTATTAAATACGTGAGGCTATAGTTCTATAGTATATTCAACTTAAGTTACACTGTTCAATAAATGAGGTTTTAACTTTATATAGCTTATACTGAACAACTAGAATTTTAAATTGGTTACTAAAATTTTAATATGGTGCTCTCTGACTTTTTAATCGCCCTTTGTTTCAACTTTACCTGACATTTGTAATATACAGGGAATATTAATTCTCATAATGTCAGAGTATTTATTCACAAACTTTAAATATAGTTGTGGTCGCTGAAGGGTTTAACATACGTATTGGGTCAGGTGCCCTGCACATCTGCACTACAATTATAATCCTTTTCAGGATCAAAGAGTATACGTAACAAAGGATTGTAGATTATGCGGCAGATTACATTAATAATGGCAGCTTTGGACTCTATGGAGGTTAGTGTTTATAGCTAGTGACTTTGGAGCAAAAACATTTTATGCATAATGATTTTACATCATTAATTCTACTTGGCCATAATCGCATCCTAATGGTTTAAATTGTTTCCAGGTGCCAGTGCTCTCTCTCTCGCTCTCTCTCTCTCTCAATCTCAAAGACTAAAACAAGTTTGGTATTGCAGTGCCTTGAATTTAAATATACAAACTTTCTGTGAAATATAAAATAAAATTATTTATCAAATCTACTTTTAATCCAATGCTGTATAAAATATAAACCGGAGTTATAGCTTATAAAATCTACTTCTGTTACCTCTAACATCAGTTTTTGATATTCAATTAAGTTATATTCCTAACGATCCGATTAAGTTATATTCCTAACGATCCGACCGCTTATCTAAAAGTGTTCTTGGAAATTTTTGGAAGCTCTAAGCAGAGGCTTTGATAAATATCGGTATGGTAACAAAAAAATAAATATCAGTATGGTAACGAATCATCTAAAGTGAAAGCTTCATCAAAGCTAACATTAAAACTTAAATGATTCTCCTGTTTTCCGTTCCTTTTCTAATTACAGGACATCCTTTCTGACTAAATACTGAATGCAATAAAAGTACTACTGGGGTTAGTAAAGAACTAGTTTGCTGGTCTTACACAAGGCAAGGGCGTTGAACGAAGAGGCTTGCGTTGAACGAAGAGCTTTCATTAAGCTTCACTTATTTGGTTAACCTGTGTAGTATAACTAATAAATTCTTATAAATGATTCATAGGATTTTAACAGTTTTTAACTTTCCCCATAAAAAGTATAAATTAACTAAACAGTAAGCTAGGTTATTGCAGATTGAAACTGATCTTTTTTTTTTTTTTTTTACTTTCCCAATAAAAAGTAATCAGTTAAGTTGGGGTGCTAGAGAATTAAATAAATATCCTTATTTAAACTGAAGATTGAAACTCAGATGTCAACCCCCCCCCCCCTTTTTTTCAATAAAAAGTAACTAAACAGTAAGCTGGGTTACTGCAGATTGAAAAAGATATCCTTATTTACAACTTTCCCAATTAAACGAAAACAGTAATCTGGGTTACTGAACATAAAAACTTGCTTATGTAGTGCCTGTTATCAATATTTGAAAATTAGTTTCTTCTTAATTCCTGGTCTGTTTTTCCTAATGTTTTTAGTTTTTTTTCTTCAGGGATTTAGCAGCATCGAAGTATGACTAAATATTAATTGTAAGCACAAAAACTCACTGAAAAACTTATCTACGTTCATTGTAAGCACTGACAAATTTCGAATATTGGACGTTCAGGTGAACACACAATTTAATTGTGGTTATGGGTATAGAATCAAACCATGCATAGCTGTTTAAATCTTGTGGGTAGCTGAATCCATGTTAACCAGAAGTAGTTTACAAGGTACTAAGTAAATAAGTTTGTGTAGTTTCATTGAATAGATAATGCCAGTGTAAAATTTTACATCTTTAATGATAAAACTAAATGTGTCAGTATACTTATTTGCCGGGTAGTTTAAAACAATTTAAATAATGGTTTTAAATTTCACTGTTTAATTGTTTAAGGATTAGTGAGATCATCTTGAGTTTATATAAAGTTAGTGATCTTCGTCTTAGGGAAAAGTAGCTCCAACAAAATTTTCTTTGCAGCATTTTCATTGGGGAGTAGCTACCTTCTATATCCTTGGTAACTTTCTCTCTTTTTTTTCTACTAATTTTTTTTTATTTTAATTTATTCAACTGCTCCTTTAGATCTTTAGATCTTTGTTTTCGCTTTTTTTTATTTATTCAACTGCTCCTTTAGATCTTTAGATCTTTGGCCCCAAGGATTCATTTAACAGAAACCCCTGTTTAATTAGTACCCCTTCTAATTAGAACCCCTTCGTCAGTACCCGGCTGTAGCTTGATTTAATTACTGTAAAATCATTTCGTCGCACTTGAGGAGTGCCCTAGTTTCCAATATATGTCACTGTTAGTGCTGATTTGAAATGACTACTTGAAGACTAATTTCCTCATTGGAGCCGGATTATCATACAGCTCTCCTTCGCTTGTGGTGTAAGACGGAAGAGAATGAACGAATTTTGTCTGCCAATGATTCCCCAGATTTTAATTGACGCCTTGCTTGAGCCAAGTTTGAAGATCATAACCCTCTGATCTCAAATTCTTAAACGTTGTCGGTGATAAACCTGTACTTTTCAAAGTTTTTTTTTTGGATATAAGTAAATGGGTTTTTGCCAGGATGGGCTTTCTGTTATCTTGAGATTTGTATGTAAGATTTGGGACTTAAAGAATCTTTTACAATATACTAAATTTGATTGTTAGGTTTATATCCGTTACAGGGAATATGTGGAATCCAGGGAATTCACGAAATCTCTTTGGCATATGTGAAATATCCAAGTTGCTTAGGAACATTTATCCCAGAGGGCTAGTACTAAACACAGTGAAACAGCGATTCGTCTACACTGTTTCGCCGTGTTTGGTACTAGACCCATGGGGGTCAATTGTGTTTCGTCGTGTTCAGTACTATCCCCTTGGGATCAAATGCACTTAGGGACATTTGATCCCTCACGGGCCAGTACTAAACATTGCGAAATACATTTGACTCCCCAGGGGCTAGTACTAAACACGGCGAAACAGTGTGGATGAATCACTGTTTCACCATGTTTAGTACTAGCCCTCGGAGTTCAAATGTTGCTAAGTGAATTGTTTCACATATGCCATCCCTGATTTGATTTCATATATTCCCTGTAACATATCATATATCCTTTCACTTGTTTATATCGATTAAAGTAACCCCCTCTACCTGTTACGGGAGGGTTAAGAATTGTCCGTTTGTTCTTGGGGTATCAATATCTTTCATATTATGTTCTTGATTTAAATGATGTCAATTTCATAAAAAAATCTTATGATAACGAACTAGATACATCAGTGCCATTTGCTTTCTTACCTCATTCAGCCCGTTTATGTTTGATGTTGCAATGGATAAAGCACTTTATTTTCCATGTTTTTTTGACACAATCATCCACTCTAGTTGGTTTTGTTGCCTACCTTTTTTCCGTATTCGAATTATATATTGTGAATTTCAGCCTTCCCTTACTTTCTACGTTTACATTTCGTACTTTCGATAGCTACATATCTCTCTCTCTCTCTCTCTCTCTCTCTCTCTCTCTCTCTCTCTCTCTCTCTCTCTCTCTCTCTCTCTCTCCACTCTGATCACTGCTCAAAACACTATCGTCGTCGACGACCCTAGCATCCACACCACTGTTTCCTCGGCACTTACTTCCATGTCAATTATTTGGGCATCATCTTATGAGTTCCTACAATAGTCGTCTGCAGAACAACTTCGTTGCATGAAGTATCGGACGCTTTGTCACTCACCTATTGCATGCGTGCACTTCCCTCTTCCTTCCTCGTCTTGACGGATTGCTGGGTTCCCTAACTGCTCAGTCACCTCCGTCGTCGTTTCTTCTCGTTCCTCCAAAAGTTTTCTCCCTGTCCTCCTCACATGAGCCCTTTGAAGTTGGCTTGTTTGAATCTCCCGCGGTGGCTGCCACCTGTTTGGTATCATTATGATCGCCCAGCTCACTGTAGAGTGCTGTGGATTTGCCCTAAGTCTTGGCACCATCTTTTAGTTCTCGCAGTTTTTGATGGCAGGGGAGTCAGTCATGCTGTGAATATCTATATGAGGATCATGGCTACAATTACAATTTAGGTCTGTGTGAATCTCCACCACACTTGTTTATTTTTACCTTTATGTACAATGGATACTCCACATCCTCATACAATAAATAATAGGCACGATTCTTGTGAAATGAATTTGCACAAACATATGCGCGAATAAATTTCCACAAGCAGCTGTTTTTAAGCCAGTGAAGCTTTCAAAACAGGAACTGCTATTTTCTTATATATGCTTATTGTCTGATCTCCATACTGCATGGCATCAGATTTTGAATAAAAGGCAAAAATTGAATATGAAAGTGAAATTATTGCTGGGGTTGAAACTAATGTCTTACATGTTATTAGATAAAAGATTTTTCTTCTAATCACATGGTTACTCTGAAAAGCCAATCTATTTCACTAATGTCACTAAATGAACCAAACAAAAACTTCTTTCATTTTCTTCTGAAGATTGAAAAAGAAACCCGCAAAATTACTGTGTATAACGTGTTTACTTATAAGTATTTACATTTTATTTTATCTCAACACTCGAGTACTTTCAGGCCCTATCTGTGGCCCTTTTTCAGATGTGTAGGTTGTCTGCCTGATGGGCCTTGACCCAGGCTGACAACCTACACATATCTTGAAAAAGGGCCACAGATAGGGCCTGAACGTACTCGAAGGCTGAGATAAAATAAAATGCAAATACTTATAAGTAAACACGTTGTACACAGTACAACGTTGTACACGTTGTACTGTGTACAACGTGTGTACTTATAAGGTAAACACGTTTGTACACAGTACAAACGTGTTTAATTATAAGTAAACGTAATTTTGTGGGTTTCTTTTTCAATTATTAATGTTATTGTCAG
This sequence comes from Macrobrachium nipponense, assembly GCF_015104395.2. Taxonomy (NCBI): domain Eukaryota; kingdom Metazoa; phylum Arthropoda; class Malacostraca; order Decapoda; family Palaemonidae; genus Macrobrachium; species Macrobrachium nipponense. Next base: position 5,137,342 of record NC_061109.1, read on the forward strand.
TACAGTGTGATTAATACACATAATACTCGTACGCTCTGTAACACTTCTAATGTTTTCTAAATGATGATGCTAACAATACCATGACTTGCTTTATCGATAATGTGGAATATTTCAGATATAGAAGGCATTGAGTTTCCATTCCAACTCGAATTGCTAAAGCTGTATCTGCTCTTGACAGAATCTGCGTTGGTTTGAATTGTACATTCACTGTTTAATAATTAACAATGCATCATTGCCACAATATCTAATTCCGTTACTACGTATCTCCGTATACAAAGTTGCATTGCGCACAGAAGGTAGCTACACAGGATTTCAGCCTCCTCAAATATATCCCCTTTTAACCTGCACTCTGTACATTCATGATGCTATAAATTTTGGGCTTTTATTCTTGGGGTACAGTAACTTTCCATTCTGTGGTTTAGAAGACCGAGCAATTCCGGTAAGGCATTTTACTGAACTGTAAAGGGACCCATACACTGAACGACTGTCTGAACGACTGTCTGAACGATTGTCGTTATCGACACACACATACACTATCCAGACAGTATGAACAATCGCCGCACTGATTTCGTCTGAACAAAGATTTTGTCTCGAGAAGACATGGCATCATCTCTAGAAGAGACGGGTGCGATAGCATTATATCAACAGACAAGCCCATACATTGAACGACCTGTGTATGACAGACTTAAGTCGCAAGCCAGCAATCTGGTGGTGACAGATTCCCGCCAAGATCGTTCAGACACGAAGCTCCGCCCAATTTAGCATTCAGACACGAAGCTCCGCCCAATTTAGCATTCAGACAAGCCCATACACAGTGTTTTTGCGAACGATACAGACACACGTTCAGACAATCATTCATACAATCGTTCAGTGTATGGGGCCCTTAACTGAGATCCTGAAAATAGCGGGACGCTATATCTTAAAAAAAAAAACTAACCATAGAATCTCCTTGGAAATTATCTCACTGTGTGTCCACTCCCTAATTAACCATGGGTTACCTCTTTGAACTAACCTAACCTAACTTAACCTAACCTAGGGGTCTCGGGGAATCTGCTACCTGGAAATAATGCTAATATATGTTTTAATTTACGAACGACCCAGATAACTTTCTTTGGTGGAATGCCTAACACACAACGATGACGACAATAACAGTTTCTCGTCTGTAACAAAGCTAGGCATGGGGGCTATTTGAACGCAGATTATTCCGATCTAAGTCACAATAATGAAGCTAAACGCTACGAAGCTCAGGGAAATCAATTTTACATTGTCTTTACAATTTCTCGCGGTATTTATTTCAATCATTTTACTCAAAAGAAAACAGGACTAATAACTGGAAATTCTCACCGTTGATAATTTATTATTGCATTGGGATAATTTTCGCTTTCAAAACATTCTAAAGTGATACAGTAATCAGTGTTTCCGAGCATTCACGCTCAATCTCTTGCCTTCGAGGAAAGGGTCGACAAGTTTCGAACCAAATGCTGAATCTTCATCTGAGGAAGCTATGCTTTGAGGGACTGCTACAATCTCAGAAAGTGTCAGATTTGGAAAGAGGTGCAACGGTTCCCAGGTCTGAGTTGCCTCAATAATGTACACTGACTTACACAGGGAAAAATAAGTGTCCGCTTTCTTCTGGAAAAAAGGGCAACAGTAAGACGCCTGGAAATGAGATATTCCTTCGCTAGAGCGTTTACTCACCAATCGTAAGGATTCTAAAATGAATACTGTTTGTCATAGAATGAACTCTCACATTGTATCCAAAGAGAAAAGTCATATACTGTACATGCACATGCATATTTGATTAATCATGACAATTCCTGTGTATATTTACAATATTTTCCCAATCTAACGCGTTATTACACTGAAAATCAAAAGTGAGACAAGGAGAGAAAGAGAGACATAGATGTGGGGCTGAGATAATGAAATAAGCAACAATGGGACGAAAGGTGATTAGATTTCAAAAAAGAGAAAGAGGGAGCATAGTTACACACCTCGTTTGACAAGGGCGTAATAACCTACTCCTGAAATTAGTTACGTAACCTAAACTTGTCCGTGATTTTCTTTCAGATAACAGTTACGAAAAAAAAAAACCCTTTTCCATTTTTATGGGTGATAACTCCGGAACAGGTTGCATTGAGTCAGGTGTAATCAGAGATAAAATGTATTTCAAGAACAGACAATGAAAGGTTGCACCTGACGTGAATAATGGAAAGTCCAAATGCTTTTGTACGGAAAGAATATTTTTAATCTTATACGAGTGACTACAATGATGAAGATACGTATTTCCGAGAATCGTTTGATAGGCGGGCACTGTATTTTAAAAGGCCACAAACAAATACCTCTCATAACGCATCCGTTGTGTACACTGGCATTGGCTAACGCCATTTACACCTCAAAAGGGCCAGATATAAGTTTTGAAGGTTTATTTTCAACCGATTACAACCTTTTATCCTCAAATAGTTTGTCACGTTATTTATTAACAGAAGTTCAGTCAGAAATTTACACAAACACACACACACACACACTATATTATATATATTATATATATATATATATATATATATATATATATATATATATATATATATATATATTAAATAGATATATATATATATAATATATATATAATATATATATATATATACTATATAATATTATTTTTTTTATATATATATATATATATATATAATATAATTATAATAATATATATAAATATATATACTATATATATATATATATATATATATATTGTTTTTTTTTTTGTCTGTATATATCAATATATATATATATATATATATATATATATATATCATATAATTATATATAAATAAATTATTAATAATATCTTCATTATATGTAATAGAATTTAATATATATATATATATATATATATATATATATATATGTTAATTATTATATATATTTATATAATATATATATATAATATATATATATATATATAGTATATATATCGTATGTATATCTATTATATATTAATATATTATATATAATATATATATACTATAATAGATTATATTATATATCTAGCTATATATATATATATAGATATAATTATATATTATATATAGATATATGTATATTATATACATATTATATATATATATATATATATATATAATGATATCATATGTATATATGTACGTTATTTATATATACCTATATATATATATATATATATATATATATATATACTATAATATTATATATATATAATCATATATAGTGTGTGTGTGTGTGTGTATATATATAATAGAATTTATATATATATATTATATATATATTATATATATATATATATATATATATATATCTGTAACATAAAGAGCGGGATTTGCTATGAGATATTATAAATAATATATAATGTGATATGCTATGACATTTCTTAGAATGTAGAGAATCAGCAATTTAACTTCCCTGGAGACAGAGTGTTCGAGTGACAGCTTAGGAATGCTGACATGTACTTTTGAGGTGGTGTGATGAAAACTGCTGTCTTAAGCACATCAGTGCCTCGTCCTTTCGCCATGAGAGCTTGATGTAGGGGTGACTTTGAAACTGGTCTTAAGCAGTTCCGGGGTGTGAACATTCTGAACATTGAGTGCGGGTTTGTACGTATGTGTGCGCTTTTCCCCCTACATATGAGAGTGTTGTGTTGCAATGAAGGGAAGACTATTACAGAGAGAAGGCAGGGCTGGGTTGGCTCTGCCAAAGTATTTTTGTTAAGTGACAATGCATAATGGCTGAATTGGTGAGTGTTTATATCTGTTTTGGCCAAAGTGTGGCTGGATTGTATTTGAATATTTATTTCAGAGACATTCTATTGATGTGATCTTTTGATTTTGCTCTTGTGCTTACCAGAGTGTTCTCCTGTCTTCTAACAGGCGTCTCTGGAAGAAGGGAAATGTTTCTGGAGAAGAGTGGGGATTGTTCATTGGAGAATTGGTGTACTGACTTAATTACTATGTTGACTGTGCCTATCTGTTATGGCTAAACTAATGTCGGTGTTAGATTAATTACCAAGGGTTATCTGAGTTATTTGGACTTTGAGTTATCATTTCATTTAATCATTCTATTAAGAATCTGAGTTATTCAGTTAATACTTTGCTTTTAGATAAATGCATATTTTTGTAATTCATGACTCTGATTTGATGACCTAGATAATGGAGGGGAAGTATGTCAAGAGAGAGAGAGAGAGAAAGAGAGTCTCGAGAGAGAGAGAGAGGGAGAGAGAAAGTGTTACCAATTACTAGTTGTCTGCTGCTCTGGCCTATCACTACCAAAATGATAACGAAATTGATGATCTTATTATTAGTGGTGGCAAGCGGTGTTTGAACAATATTAAGCCGTTTGTGAAATTGATAGCAGCTATAAGATGCTGTTTTCAGAGAGTCTGGTTGTGGGAATGTGTTAGATTTCAGTTAATGGGTGAAGGAAGTTAAGAATGGTTCAGCCATGGAATTGGTCCTGAGGAGAAATTTTCAACTAGAGTCAGCATATTCATCCGTCACGAGACACTGCGAGCTATGTGTCACTCAGTTGGACTTTGTGAGGTCGAGTTGCCAAGTGTCTTGTTCGCTCGAGTGTCGGGTTGTTCTTACGCTCACGAGTGTGTGTGTCTTCGGGTGTTTATGCAGAAGGGCGCTCGGTTTGACGGTCAGGTATTCTCTCATTTGGGGAAGTGAGTGTTGCATTATTTTCTTTGCCCTTGTGTGTGAATCTTTTTTTGAGTTAGGATTCAGTTCACAGTACCATTTTTTTTTCACATAGGAACAGAAAGTGGTGTTTTTTTTTTTTTTTTTTTTTTTTTTTTGGCACATGTTAAAGGAGATGCACTCGTCTTGGTTTTGACACACATGTATATGTGTGAAAGTTTTTCATGCATACAACTTAGTTCTTGGGGATGCTTGGATTGCATTTTTTTTGGCTCTTGGAGATAGTGGCCGCTCATGTATACGAACTCAGCGCAATTTTTGCTGAGCAACCAAGGGGTAGCGCCTAAGAGATGCTAGTGTCTTGTGATGGGGGAGTGCTTGACTGGGGGGTGAACTTCTTTTTTTGCTTTGTGTCAGGGTAAGGGGGCGAGTTTGGCCTTGAATAGGAAAGTTCAATGCCATGAAATCCGCTAATAGCCACTGGAAGATGATATGATATCCCGTAGGGATTCTTTTAGAAAGTTTTTTTTTTCTTTATCTTGAGTGAAGAGAAAATGAAATGAAATGCATATGAATGTTGTGCAAGTTTTCCTTATACTTTGGAGAATGCTTTTATGCAATGATAGAGGGCATGTTTATAACTGGGGATACAGAGATTATTTTTGGAGATTTGTTTGGGATATGGAGATTGTTTTAAAGTGGTGGAGATTGGTGATGATTGGTGGGGAGTGGTAATGATATTGGAGTTATGGGGTGTGGCAATGGTGATGAATACTGGGGAATGGCAATATTAATGCCCTTACTGGAGATATTTTATGGGGAATTACTATGGAGAATTATTATCATTACTGGAGATATTTTTTGGGGATTCTGTCAGAGTTCATGGTGGTAATGATTTTTGGGGACTGTGCCAATGATTTATGGGTGGTGAATTCTGATGAATTTTGGTGATACTAGCGAGTACTGATATTTGCTAATACTGGTGTTACTACTGATACTGGCGAGTTCTGATATTGGTGTTATTTCTTATACTATATGGGTGTTGTATTAATATTAAGGGTGGTGATGTTTTTTGGATGTGGGACGTACTAACGACAAATTTTTTGTTTTTCTTTTTTTTATGAGTTCAGCAGACAGTTGCTTGAAGTCTAAGTGAACTACAGGAATAGTCAACAGTGCCATTGAGTTTTTCCTTTCCCTCTTTTTTGGACGTTAGCCATCGCTGACGCAAGTTTTTATATCATGGGCGAATTTGAATTTATTTTCTCTCAGGACAGTTTGTGTGAATTTTTTTAATATCTCAGTTCGTGACTTGGAGTCATTGTTTGGGAATGTGTTTATAATTTCAGCAGTTTGATGCTGCAGAGAGATTTATGGGAGAATTTTTGCATTTTTGAATGTAAACAGGATGGCACTACATTTTTTTTTCTCTGAATATTTGTGTTCCGGAAATTGTTGGCCTCTTGCACAATTGTGCAAATTTGTAGCAACTTTCTAGTGGCCTGTGCCGTAGTGAATATTGGGGAGTCTTTGCTTAGACACTTTGAATTTGGTGTTTTGTTATAATGAGCTATGGCACATTGGTGAATTTTTCTAGAATTTCCTGGGCAATTTTATTTGCCGAGTTTTTGCCCTTTCTCAGCAGTTATGCTAAACAGAGAGTTTATAGTTTTTGACAATAACATTAAGTTATTCTACTGGAGATATATTTGGAGATATAATATTTTGGCCATTTGACATTTTTTATTTTGTTGGAAATATTCCATAGTTTAGGCCTATGGTGGTGAGAGCTATGTTTAGTTCAATTATTTTTGCAGTCATTTTTGTTGCAAATAGAAACTTTTGTGAGGAGATATGTGGCAATATTTATGATCGTATTAGCTAGATGCTTTGAGTGAATTTTTTGGAGATGGAGTTTCATTTTTTATTATCCTGCTTGGAGATATATCATTTTTTGGAGACTTGTTTTTATTCCACATAGGGTTATTAATCAAATGGAGGGAAATATTTTTATCACCAGAGTGGTATTATTACTAATATGGTGATATATTTGGGTGGCATTACGGTGTTACAGTTTTAAGAGTCCCTATGGAGATGTTGCATTTTTATCATATTTTCCAGTGGATTATTTTTGGTGGCATATAATTATGGAATTGTGGATTACCGTAGTTTTTATCCTGAACAGGTGATAATTTGTTTTTATAATTGGGCAGTATCATGTGGTAGTTATGTCTTTGAGACAATTTTTGGGCAATATTGGAGATGATTTTGTGAAATGTGTTTATGTGGTGTCAGTATCAAACTTTTTTTTTTAGAATCATGGGTTTCTGTACTACAGTTCGAGCACCTGACGTGTCCACAGGCGGATTTTGCTGATAATGTCGTGATGAGTCCGGTTGCTGACTCTTTTCCTCTATTGTTGGTTGCTCAGAGTTTTGCACTATTCTGAGAGATACTTTTCTGAGAGATGCTGATTTTGGCATTTCACGGAGATGTATCTACGTAAGGGGATTGTTTACGGCCGTTTCCGATCGAAGAAAAAGTTGCGTTGGCAGATTCTGTAACGATACATATCGCATTTGTGGGAAAAAGTTATGTATGTTATGTGTATTATGTGATGGGGAAAGTTCACTTATTATTATTGTTATTATCTTTTTTTTATTTTTATTTTTTTTTCTTTTCCTACGAGTTTTGTCGTAATTGGAGTTGAGCTTTAAATAGCATTTTCTTTTTAGACTCGAGATATAATTTGTTGGGGTTTGTGAATTACATGAAATGGGTGTTAGGCATTATATTTCATGGAAATTAATTATATGAGCAGTAAAAAGGGTTTTTGCTGTTAGACACTGAAGAGTTCTTACTGATTTTGTTGGTTGCTGAAATATCAGAGCTTGAGAGAACATTTTTTGGTGATAATTGGGTCTGGGCTTGTTACGTGTTTTTTTTGTTTTTTTTCTTTTGAAAACTAGTGAGTTTGAAATGTGATGACAGAAGTCCGTGGAGTTTCTGTGAGTTCTGGGTGAGTGTGTGTGCTGATGTGTGAATTTGGCAAGCTTTTTTTTTTTTTTTTTTGTATTGTTGGTGAATTGAGTTGGAGATTTTAATATTTTCTTTGCGGGGTTATGATAGTGATTTGTGATTTAGCAATCCTATGGAGTTCCTTCACGAGTTGTAGTTAGAAATTAGTTCAGTGGTCATATTAATGGTGTTAATAACAAGACGTTCAATTAGTATTCTTTTAGAATTTTTGAGCTCATTATTTGACAGAAGTATGTCTGGGGTTAATTTTTCTTTAATTGACCGATGGCATGACTGACATACTAAAACACCATAAACATCGTTCCCCAACACTAGCAAGACGCCCTTCGGCGATTCCAGAAATGTTGCTGATGTTTGCCCAAATGCGAGAATTTCTACGAGTCTACATGGTTCAACAGCGCTTTTGAACTACGGGAGTCATCAGTTGTCTTCCATGGGGAGACGTTTCGCCTTTCTACAGCGTATTTCCCGTGTTTGTACAGCTGCAAACCAATCACATACACGGGAGTGCGTGAGAAAGTTTTCAGTTGTTATTATAGCCCATATGAAAGTTGTTGAGATAATGTATGATTGACATTATGCTGCCAGAGATGTGCAGTTATTTTTTATCATAGTGTTTAATGAGCCGGCCAATATGTTTTTTTTTATATGTATAAGATGTTTTATGTTAGCTGTGGCCGAGCTATCTGCAACATAAAGAGGGGGATTTGCTATGAGATATTTGAAATGATATATAATGTGATTTGCTATGACATTTCTTAGAATGTAGAAAATCAGCAATTTAACTTCCCTGGAGACAGAGTGTTCGAGTGACAGCTTAGGAATGCTGACATGTCCTTTTGAGGTAGTGTGATCAAAACTGCTGTCTTAAGCAAATCAGTGCCTCGTCCTATCGCCATGAGAGCTTGATGTAGAGGTGACTTTGAAACTGGTCTTAAGCAGTTTTGGGGCGTGAACATTCTGAACATTGAACCTGAAGAGGGAGACAGCAGTCTCTGAAATATAGTACTTTTCTCTATATTTTGGTGTTTTTATGGGCTCCTTTTATTAGATGGAATTCTGTTGTAACAGAACATTTTTACCAGTCATTTTCGGCCCATTATGGAATTCAACTGCCTTTCCATGATTCTGCACTTACTTCCAGAATTCAAGCCAGTTTTTCACAAATACACTTTTTAGAAGAATGTCTCAAGGAACAAGTACTACCAAAAATGTACGGATTCGGGAGATGGACTCTGCAATCGGACCCCTTCCCTCTATCACACAAGATTTTCCTGGAGGAAAGAATCACCAATACGAAAAACGACATCTTCGTACTACGCAGAGTGATATATGGAACTCAGTCTAATCTTCGCCTCCTCACTACGGACCACATATACAGGTATCTGATTTCATTCTGTTCCGACATTGCTGCCTATAATAGCGTGACTCACTCCAACAGACTTTTACGCAAGTTAAATAACTTAATAGACAATAGCGCATGGAATAATCTTGAACAACAAGACAAAGTATTAAACTTATCCAAGACCCCCCTTACTGTAAATCAACATTTAGTTTTAAATCTAGGCTTATCCTTTGCCCTTATGCCAGACCGCAAAAACAACCTAGACTTCACAGTGGCTTTTGATAAATTCATATCTGACAAAAACTACAGCTGTGAAGAGATATGTTTAAAAGGAGTGTTACAAAATGCTTTAACTGACCTAAATAAGAAATATCCTGTTCCCCGTAGATTCATGATAGCCATCCACTCGCTAAAAAAGTTAGATGTTGTTATAATAAGTAGATCCGACAAAGATGGCAAAATCGTAATAATGGACAAAGACTTCTACCTCGACAAAATCAACCAGCTCCTTAGCGACACAAACACTTACGACAAACTGACGAAAAATCCCCTCCAAAACGTTCCCACATAATTTTTTCGGAAAGTAAGATTAATTGGCCAAGACAAAAAGAGTATTGAACTATTAGAGAAATTTAACGTAATTAATCCTAAATTAACCTACTTTTATGGCCTTCCCAAAACTCACAAAGACAATCTTCCAAACAGACCCATCGTTTCATGTGCCGGAGCTTTCAATTACAAAATTTCTAAATGGTTAGCTGGCCTCCTTTCCCCTTTTTTAGGCACTTTTTCTCCCAGTCACATTAAACATTCGGAAGATTTTTGTCACAAATTCAGAGAAGCACATGTACCTCTTCACAACATAAAACTTTTAAGCCTTGACGTAGACTCCTTATTCACAAAAGTACTAGTACAGGACGTTCTTCAGTTTTTAAGGGAAAAATTATCCCCCTATTCAGATCATTTCCCATTGGTGCTTGACAAAATAATAAAGTTAGTTGAATTATGTGCATCTAATAACGTATTCTCATTCGGGGAATCATTCTACAAGGAAAAATTCGGGTGTATTATGGGTAGTCCTTTAATTCCTGTGTTAGCCAATCTGTACATGGAATACTTTGAAATGCAATAAAACCCAAAAACATGCTGTGGATGAGATATGTGGATGATATTCTAACATTTTGAGATAATAGGTAGGGCAATTTTAATCAATTCCTCTCAAAATTGAACGCATTAGTGCCCAGCATCAAATTTAAAGTTGAATGGGAAACAGACAACCAAATTCCTTTTCTTGATGTTTTAATAATCAGAGACACGACAGAATACAAATTTACCATATACAGAAAAACCAGCGTTCTCACTTTCATACATTCACTACTTTAGCTATCACGACATTGCTATCAAGATAGGTGTAGCCAGCAACCTGTTCTTAAGAGCCTTACGAATTTGTTCCCCAGATTTCCTGGAAAAAGAATTTGAACTAATTCGTAAGCAACTTCCGTCTTTAAAGTATCCTGACCATATAACTGAGAAAGCAATTCACAAAGCAAACGTAATTTTCTATCGACCCCCTAAAGACAAGACCAGAGATACACCCAATAAAAAAATAAAAATTCCACACCTGGACACAATTAAAAAGGTGATTCAGACCCTCAGAAAACCTAGCCATTTTGCATTTACTTACCCAAACACCTTAGCCAAATCCCTGATTAACTTCCAGCAAAAGACATCTCCCAAGGACACTGGGGTTTATCAAATCCCATGCCAGGACTGTGACCAATCTTACTCGGATTTAACAGGTAAAATCACTTCCCCAGAGATTAATACAACACAAACGGTCAGTTAGGTATGGACAACAGAACTCAGCTATTTTCAACCATATAAATGAACATAACCATAGAATAAACTGGAATTTGTCATGTGTAATTTATAGCAGCAACTGCTGGTACAAGAGTCAAATGATGGAATCGGCCTTAATAAAAGAGAGGCAGGTAATAAACATCTCAAAAGGAGCATGGATTTCAGATACGATCGACAAGATTTTCATTCAACCAACGCTTAAGAAGATTAAAGGAAGATTATTAGTGTGGGTGACCTATATTGGCTTACCTGTGGATGGACCTCTAGGTTTAAATACCACCTTTTCTGTAAACTTTTCATTCAGATAATATACATGTATATATTAAATATATATAATATTGTATATGAATATAATATATATATATATATATAATATATAGAGTATATATATATATATATATATTAAGATTTATTAATATATATATAATATAAATAGATATGTATGTTATATATATAGATATTATATATATATATATATATATATATATATATATATATATATATATATATATATAGATATATGATATATATATATATATATATATATAGTAATTATATATATATTATAATAGAGATATATATATAAATATATATATATATATATATATATATAGTATAAATATATATATATAATAATATATAATATATATCTATATATATATATATATATATATATATATATATATATATAGTATATATATATATATATATATATATATGTTATATATATATATATCATATTAATATATATATATATATATATTACTATAATTTATATATATATAATATCTATATATATATATAATATATATATATATATATATATATATATATATATATATATATATATATATATGTGTGTGTGTATGTATTATATATTATATATATATATATATATATAGATATATCTACATATATATATATATATAGATATATATATATATATATCTATATATATATGATATGATATATATATAGATATATAGATATATAGTATATATATATATATATAATATATATATATATAATATATATATATGTGTGTGTGTGTATATATATATATAATATATATATATATATATATATATATATAGTATATATATATATATATATATATATATAGATATATAGTATATAGATATATATATATATAGATTTTATATATATTTATATTACATATATATATATATATATATTTAGGTGGTTCAAAACCCATGGGGGTACGAAATTATTAGCAACTAAAAAATTCCCCCTCGGTACATAAATGAAAATATATTAATTCCGAGGTAGAGCGAATTAGATAATAAAGGACAATTGTAGCTCGAATGATATATATATATATTATATATATATATATATATATATATATATATATATATATATATATATATATATATGTATATATATATATAGATATATATATATATATATATATATATATATATATATATATATATATATATATATATATACATAGATATATATATATATATATATATATATACCTACATATATTGATTCAAGTAATAAAATATAAAACAATGATATTGGTAAATAATAGTGATCACGTGATATATAATGATACAGTTTTTCACTTCATCTCATTAAGATACATATGCTACAGAAAATACTAATGTACTCGACAATTGCATAGAATGAAGATTGACATGATAAAAATCATATTTTAACTGATAAAAAAATTTCATATATGAATTGATAAAATTATTAATGTTTATGCTGATTGATTCGTTTATTTTTATGCTAAAGTTATATATCTGATTCATTAATCCATATACTAACTCATATATAACTGCAGATATTGGTAAGATAAAAGGTAAACAGATTGATTATAGGCCTACCTGTATTTATTTATACATATGTATATGGATTCATATAATTATGATTAATATATGTGCACTTTAAATAGATTCCTATTGCGTACCACGCAAAGATATATTTCGATTCCGTTATTTATGATCATTTATATATAGATTCCTAGTGCGTACACGCAAAAAATATATTTCGATTCTGTTATTTATGATCATTTATATATATAGGATACATGACCGAGGTTATACTACTTCACATTTAACTAGCTTTCGAACAACTTTTCGTCCATTACACAGTTCCAGACAACCACCTATAGCCAAATGAAAGGGCCGATTTCACATGGTTAAAACAAGGGGAAAATTTGCCTGGGTGGGTCCAACGTTCTATTTTGCGCTCATACTTGTTCTCTGCATCCTAAGCTACACGAATATGTTCGCGATGAATAAAATCATCCCCAGCACGAGTCCTTCGCCAGCAAAGTAGAGTTGAATATCCTTCGGGTCGTAATTGTCGGAAGTATGTCCCTTTTGTAGTCGATTTCCGACAGCCGCAGGAGCATTCCGCATTAAAACAAGATTAACGACGGGATACGGTGTCGGTCGAAGAAGTCCATGATGGTGCTTATTCCTTTCACATTGTAGGCGGTTGTTACTCGACTGCCGTCGTCCGCAGCGTACGAACGATTTTTTTAAGTTGCGATGTGAAACTCTCGTACTGCAGGATACTGTAACAGGTTCCATTAATCAGCCTGCAAGTGAAATTATATTTGTCACAAGGGCAAAGTAAATTCAGACGACATCCAAATACAGGGGAGGGGAAGAAAGCCATTTAGATCCGGACTTAACCCACATGAATTCGCTGATATTTGTGGAATTCAAAAGAGTCAGCCGTACAAACTTTTTTATCCATGGCGTTAACAATGAGTGAACCTATCCAGGTCTATGAGGACTGTAAAAATATCCATAATTATAAAAAATAAACAGATATCAATACGAATCCAAAAGAAAATTCGATATTACTGGTAGTAAGTTACTAGACAAAGAAGTGGAAAACGGAGCTAACAAAAGTTTCATATTAAATTTTCTCGCGCACATCCTCTGAGGTTAATTTTTAAAACTTTATTAATAGGTAGGAGAGGCAACGAAAAAACCCCCTATGTAACTAATTTCTAAATAAACTTTGGGTTTTTCAAGAAAATGTGACATTTTCCCATGAATGTTTTACTTGAATTGTAATAGGCTAATGTTGCAAGTAAAATATTTCATATACATATCTTGATACTTCTAAATGTCTATGCATGGTTCAGAAAAAATTAATTCATTTTGTTGTTTTAAAAAATTTTAAAAAATATATTTGCTTATTTTGTTATTAATTTTAAAATGATTGCAACTCCTTAACTAAAGTTGCATTGCGCATACGGATAGACACACCTGCCTTGCCCATGAGAAGTTCGGGCTAAGCATTCTTTTCTCCAGTCAATCTGCTTCGCAAGTAGGGACGACACACAGATGAAGCCTGTGTAAGCAGATTATTGAGGTTAAAAGGAACAAATGCTGATACGGCAATGATGACGTCGTCACTTGGCAGGAGATTGCTCTCAGCCAGCTAAGAGTTATGTTACTTGCTGTAATAAATACGACTTTAGGATAAATTTTTTGTTTTTTAATACTCGACCCACATGAGAAGAATGTCTGAAAAAAAACAGAACCAAAATTGAACAATATATTAGTTTCATGTTGGAAATCTGCATGATTGTAAATAAATGTAATTATGTTAAATTAAATATTCCTTATTCAAACTAATGAAAAAAAGGTTTCCATACAAATTTTATATATATTATTAGCCCTGTATAAGATTCATATAGGATTATTCCATAGATAACATTTTCACTCTAGACTTCCTGACTTTAAAATCTCTTTTATTTTATATTTTATTTATTTTTTATTATTATTTTATTTTTTTTTTTTCATGACTACGAATATAAATCACGGGACAGACAATATGTCAGTAGGTTTTGATATGTGTTTGAACTTTTAGCTTATTTGACATTACTAAAGCGTTAAGTTAGAGTTTAAATCTTTACGCTGATATATTTGGATATTTAATTAAACCTATGGTTACGTTTTTGACTACTGATTTTATCATGATTCCTTTTTGTTATAATTTTGTAACCCTTGCCGACTTTCTTACGGAGGTGTATTATATTGGGACTCCACTTGTATCCATATTTATTTTGTTTTTTTGTATATTTATTTATATATTTTTTTATATTTGATTTAATTAATGGTTGGCTTGAATATGTGGAAAAGTGTTCTAGCGGCGTACTGGATAGGCTACTTGCGGTATCAATTCTACAGATACGAGATATGAATGATAAAGGTATTTAAAACCGCGAGAACCGCTATAATCCAGTTCGGATCCAATATCACGAGTTGTAACTCGTAAGCCATTGACACTTTCTTATTTAATTATCCGTTATTCTACCAACCGATTGACTCTGGGTGGGTAAAATATATTATTGGTTTTCTTAATGGAAAGGAATTCCCACAACATGTTAAGGAGATTATTATTGATTTACACCACCCGAGTCACAGATTATTGTGTTGAATTCCATATTTACTGATTTAGCACTCATAAATATTCTAACGCACTCAATTGCGGTGTTTGTTTTTTGGTGCTATTAATTCTATATAACGTGTCAAGGAACTATTAACACTAAGAATTGGTTTATTCCCTCTGTCAGACTCGTAATTCATGGCTTAATAATTCTACGTATATTCTTCAAGGATTGATTTGGCACAGGATAGGCCCTTAACTGACAGGTGTCTTAGTGTGTCCCTTGTTTTCATGAACAGTGTTACAATTAGTTATGTGCTTTTTATATCTGTAAGCATTGTAGGCCAGTAAAATAGTGATTTGGCTTTCTGTGACATAGTAGGGAACCCTGGATGATGGAATGCAACCAGTTTAGGACGATTGGTATGAAAGAGATTATTACTACTACCTGGTCGTTAGTCACCTGCTGTGTTCTTCGGGTTTTCCTCGTCACAGACCTACATATAATATTACATTTGATTACATTATTCTGATACACATACTTTAAATATACTTTTGCTTTAGGGTTTCTGCTCGAAGTGTTTATTGTTTTTGCTTAGCCGATGAACCCTGTTTTCGTTCGAAGTGTTTATTGTTTGGTGTTTATTGCTGCTGACTCTGTTTCCGTTCGAAAGTGTTATTGTTTGGGTTAGGTCTGTTGACTCTTGCTTTGTTCAGTTTGTAACAGTTCTGCGCTCCAACCCAGATATTCAATGCTCGCGATCTCTTGGGTTAAGGAATTTTCTTGTTTAGATACGGTTTTAACAATAGGCACGGATGTTTCTATATCTTTTAGTCTAATTAATGGTTCTTTGCAGTATGGTGCGGGATTGCGGGATAATGCGTCAGCTATGATAATTGCTTTCCCAGGTAGATATCTTATCTTGGCTCCAAAGACCTGAATGATCATTTGTCACCGAGTTCCTTTTGGACTGTGATTAAAGCCTTTGAAAAACTCGGTAAGTGACTTATGCTCAGTGAGGACTTTAACAGGATAGCCGTAGATTATGAACTTGAAATGTACTAGTGAGTTAAAGATACCTAGCCCTTCCTTGCCTATTACTGCATATTTACTTTCAGAAGGCTTTAGTTTACGGGAATAAAAAGCTATAGTAAAGAACTGTTTATCATATTACTGAAGTAGTACCCCTCTTACCCCTTGGTCTGAGGCGTCTATTGCAATAAAAAAAAAATTCCTTATTTAAATCAGGGATTTTTAAGTTAGGTGAGCTGCATTATTCCGCTTTTAAGATATCTAACGCCTGTTGCTGCTTTTTAGACCATAATAAATCTACGCTCTTCTTCGTAAGATCTGTTAAAGGAGCTGTCATGATTGAAGAGTTACATATTTACAACAGATTGTAATACCCACTACAGCGCAAAAGTGCTGTATCTTTTACGTTAATAGGGTACCGGAAAGTTATGAATAGCCGACACCTTACCATGGACTACTTTAAGACCTTGACTAGACACATAAAACCTAGATAAACATGTTCGGTTTTTAAAAACTAACATTTAGATATTTTACTCTGAGATTATGTGAATGTACTTCTAAGGTATTAGAAAAGATTACAAGATCATCCATATAGGCATGTAGGTTATCCCCTAAAAGTCTCCAAACACTATATTGTAATTGGGGCGCAACGTAAGCTGGAGGCATACGTAAAAATTGATAATGTCCCCTGAGCGTGCTGAAAACAGTGTATGAGGTACAATCATTCTTAGGTAATGGTTAAAATATATGGTAAAAGCTTTAAGTAAGTCCAAGCTGGTGAAAAAAGTTATTCTAAACCGAACAGAGATAAGATGTCGTCGGTACATGGCACTGGAAACTATCGGGAGTCGTTTCCTTGTTTAAGCAACAGAAATCTACGCAGATACGCCAAGTCCGATCTTTTATGGCATGACGTTTGAGGGAAAAATTATATGGGTTATTTGATTTCCTAATGACTCCTATTACTAACATTTTTCAACTTCGTCATTTATCTCTATTTTGAAATTCCATTGAGAGTCTATACGAAGGTACGTATATAGCTTTATGTTTGTCCTTAGACCATATTTTGTGTTAAATTACATCCGTTTTTTCCCTCAGAAATCACTCGCTAGTGGAGAAAAAAGAAACTTCCTGGTATTCAGATAAAAGATAAAAAAAAAAGTTCTGCTGAATCATCTCTGCTTGAATGACTTCACTGATATTACTTTAGATAGAATATAAGAGAGATTCATCCACGACTGATTGGGAGGGATTAAAAACAAAATTTAGCAAACAATAAAAAGAATGCGATATTTATATGTATAGGTTTTTGTGGATTACTATATTAAACTTGTTGCTGCGAGTCAACCGTGTCTAGGGCTTTGTTCGCGGAAAAAATCGTTATATTTCAGAGTGTCGGGAAGGATTAAAATTCTATTTCCCAGCAAAGTCTTTTACACGCACTAAGACATTCGAGGGTGCATGCTTCTCGAGATTTTGCGTGCAAGCTACGACTGCGGTTGTGGGAGAATTCTGTTGGGTCATTTGAACAATGTTACGATTTATGAGACAAATGTATAGTTCCTTTATATAAGTTATTATTTGATTAATTGCTCTTTTTTTTGTTTTTTTTTTCAAACTGATTTTAATATGTTGAAGGTTTATAGGATTTTCCTTTGATAAACATGCCTTATTTTGCAGGATGTAAGATAATATTTGTATACCCTAGATGGATCTTACAATTACATACATACAGATCAACGTTTTTTATAACTATAGAGGTATCGTAAGCGCTCGCTTATCCGGACTTCTCATTAGGGAAGTTCGAACAACAGACGGTGAGTCCGTAAATACAGGATATTACGTGTACTAAAGAAATAAAATAAGATATTCTAATTTTTACGGCGCGTACAGTCGGGCTTAATCCACCACTACTTATAATAACTTATGTATTTAAAAAAACGAGAACTGCTCTGATTACTTGATACAGTCGTGTGATTCATAGGAAAAATCCTTTTTAATTCAAAAAGATATTGGCATAAAATTAAAAGGTATGGCATAATTGATCCAACATCACTTTTCCCCACTCTGCTAGAGTCGCTTATTGTGTGGAATTTGCTATGCTTTGAACACTTCGGCAGCTTTGACTGACCCAGACCGTTCTGACTAGGTGGGACCCGGGTTAGTAAAAAAAAAAAAAAAAAACCAAGTTTGCTTTGTTTGATCTGAAAGGGCTACTGTTTACCTATTTCTTTTGTAATAATTAGGATCCCCTTCTCTTTATTACCATCGGCAACGTATTGTAGTGTTTTTAGCATTCTGTGGTGGGTTACGTGTAAAGCAAACGAACGTATGAATGACGAACTATAAAAGAATGAGCGAATACTATTAAGACAAGTTATCTCTACTGCATTCAATATTAATTGTTTGTACTTGCTGTTGTTTACTTCATTCTTTGCTAAAATTTGAAATAGTGAGGGATCCTGGTCAGCGCATTTAGCCTAATGAAAGTTTTTTACAGACATGTTATTCCTTGCAATCCAGCCGTATTTTTTTAAGTTAAGTTGAGTAATGAGGTTCGATATTTTATATAACTCAAAAAAACTCAAGGCTAAACTGCGATCAGGACTTGCAAAGGAGCATTTATTGTCATGACCCGAAATAGTGTTACCTCTAATTTATCTAGATTTGTACGGGTGTTCCACTTGTTTTTGTGTTTTCTAATCACTATGGTGCCTAACGACCCTATCCATGCATCTGTATAAATACAGACGTCCACTGCGTAAACGCATATTCACTGTTTAATATGATTTGTTACGTAAGGGATTAATAATCACCCAAAATGATAAAATTAACACAGTATATGATTATGATATTTCGGTAGAACTTCTGGAAACAGACACTCAAAGATAAAAACTTGCATTAGCGAAATCTCAATTATGTAGATAATTTCTGTAAAAAAGTAAGATTAAGAATGTCTCGTAACTTCAGCCACAGGAATAACGAATTCGACCTGCAAAGGAAACACTCAGTTACTCCAAATGAATAAAAAATTGTACTTAGCTTGCTTTTGTGGGAAGTCACGGTGTTCCGATAATGACACACGGCTTTGGTCCTCCTTCTCTATTTAGCGGATGACCTGGTTTGGCTTCAGTTTCCCCCGTGCACGTTGTTTCGATGATTCGAGCCCTTGAAAGATCCGATGCTGCAGACGCGTTCGGTTTGTTTCTTGAAGTGCCGGAAACGCTCACTAACGATGTTTTCTTGAATTATTCTAATGAGAGACGAAGCTTGCGTTGCCGTAGGAAAAGGACACGTCGGGTTTTGTTTCTTGAAGTTATTCACTAAACGATGATACTAAGTTGCTTGAAGAATCTCTTGCTTTTCGTCGTCGTTGAAGAGTTTTTATATAATACTTCATTATCCTGGTTTTTCTTCGGAGAAGTTGTAGAGTCCTTCTGGTACGCTTGCCACCACTTTTAGGGCTTGTGCCTTGTATGATAAGGCGCCCTATGAGGTAATGTTAGACTTGCGATAATCTTACGCTAAGTCGGTTGGTATTGCACTTCCATCTTCAATGGAGTGTCTTGGGGTTATCTTCTTGTTTATGACTACGATGTGTTAAACTCATGATGATTCGGTGAGGAGGTTCTTGTAGAAAACACGAAGTATAAAAATATATATATTCTTCTTAGTTTACATGGTGAAGATCAGGTATGATTGTACAAGTCTTCTAATAACGATAGCTTGATCGCTTCTCCCAATGATGATGGCTAATTCTATTCTCTCTACATGATAAAGCTTAGGTAAAGAGGTACAGGTCTTCTAATGACGATAGCTAACTCTATTCTGCCTTGTCTACCATCTCTTTTACAAGTTATGAAGGAAGCAGATAGTAGCTCGAACATATGAACATACAATCAGATGACATAGTTACATACGACACAATCAAAATGAGACACGCTACAGATCACGTAGGCCGTTTGAATTATAGGTCGCGGTAGTTGTATCAAGCAGGGAGCTTGGACTAGAGTTTTATAAACAATTGAATGACTACAGGTGACGGCATGTTATCTTAGCCTACTTTATTGTATACGTCATCTTTAGCGTCTCTAGTCTGATTCACATTCCTGCAAGCAATCTGGTTGACCTCTTTAGTTTTAGTCTTTTATATATATGGACTAACATTCCAATATTATAGTAAACACTTACATATACACTATTATATACATAATATATATATATATATATATATATATATATATATATATATATATATATATATATATATATATATATATATATATATATATATATATATATATATATATATATATATATATATATATATATACAGTGGTTCGATCCCATGGGGGTACGAAATTATTATCGACTAAAAATTCCTCCCCTCGGTACATATATGAAAATATATCAATTCCGAGGTAGAGCGAATTAGATATTAAAGGACATTTGTAGCTCGAATGATTTATATGAATCACGGTGATGTGATAAATATTCATAACTAGGCTGCGTGGGTCAAAACGCTCGAATCGGCTAGCATAGTGGAGGGGGTTCCATATCGATCTAATTACAAATACAACGAGATCGGCGTTGATTTGAAATGGTCAGAATCGATATAAACCTTTAGCCTCTCTTGATAGCCGTGTTTCGGCAGCGTCACTGTCCGATCCTGATTTCGTTCCCCAGTCCAACTGGACGGTGGTTCGATCCCATGGGGGTACGAAAATTATTATCGACTAAAAAATTCCCCCTCGGTACATATATGAAAATATATCAATTCCGAGGTAGAGCGAATTAGATATTAAAGGACATTTGTAGCTCGAACGAATTTGATATGAATCACGGTGATGTGATAAATATTCATAACTAGGCTGCGTGGGTCACGCTCGAATCGGCTAGCATAGTGGAGGGGGTTCCATATCGAATCTAATTACAAATACAACGAGATCGGCGTTGATTTGAAATGGTCAGAATCGATATAAACCTTTAGCCTCTCTTGATAGCCGTTTCGGCAGCGTCACTGTCCGATCCTGATTTCGTTCCGTCCAACTGGGACGGTGGTTCGATCCCATGGGGGTACGAAATTATTATCGACTAAAAAATTCCCCTCGGTACATATATGAAAATATATCAATTCGAGGATAGAGCGAATTAGATATTAAAGGACATTTGTAGCTCGAATGATTTATATGAATCACGGTGATGTGATAAATAGTCGTATATATATATAGATATATATATATATATATATATATATATATATATATATATATATATATATATATAGTGTGTGTGTGTGTGTGTGTGTGTTTTAGACTTATTCCCTCCAACTTGTAGATATTTCTCTAAATGCCACTGCACATGTGGCATCTATGAATTGAAGAAGGCAAACTTTTGCAAATCTCTGTATATACGTCTTATATCTTCAAGTCTGAAATATTGAAGGAAATGATAAAAATGTTACTAACATCAGGATAATTTTACAGGATAATTACCGCAAACTATTGTAATGTGATTCTCACTGTTTTAGCATATTCCCAAAGGTCATTGACAATTACGTGCGTGGGTGCTGCAGTGAGATTGTCAAGACCGCCCAGAACTCTAGTAACCAATTTAGACCGATAATTTCCCCGGTGAAATTAACAACCAGTAGAGAAGCTAGTGTCCTGAACATATTATACCCCTAGTTGGTTATTCTTTAAAGTTCCTCACCGAGTTTGGTGAAAGCCTTAATTAAAGGCTCTGAAATTGATGATGGCATGGCATTCGTAAAAACGTACAGTCGAAGTCAGTAAACCTACAACAATGCATTTCTCTGATGTTCCAATCAACTGCTTTAGCACATAGGGAGAGTGGGCCGACTCGCACAAGAAGTTCTTGTTCTTTGCCTACATCAGGAGAGCCTTCTACCGCTGCAATAAATGCACAGCTCTCTATGTACTAGAACCAGATGCTGGCAAATAATGGACACACAGGCAATGTCATAGAGATAACGAAGAATATACTAGATGAATTATACACAGAAAGACAAACATACCAGAAAAAAACGGAACAAAACTATGATTATCTAAGACAAAGATGACTGCAGAGCAGCAAATGGCCCGGAAGCAGATGCTTTCTTGAAAATCTCTAGTAACGCCACAGGCATCATGCGAGGAGGCATCATTGAGTTCCACCAACTTAATATGAGGCCTTGTGAAGAAGAGCAACGTAGCCCTAAGATGCCATAGTAGCATACGACTAACAAGGTTTACAAATTTAAATGTTTTGAAGAATAATGGAGGTTTCTTTAGTATAAGCTACAATGACCACACGACAAAACCGTAGGTCCATTAAAAAATAATAAACAAAAAACCGGCCATACATCACCACTTATGGAATGAACAGGGAAATACTTATATTTTAATTGATAATTGTAAATAAATGCGACTAAAAACATCCTAAAGGCCAGTGTTAAAGCAAGGATACAAAAACCACTACAAAACCCTAGAATGTAAAAAATAATTTACAAACGAACCCATTTTCTTTGTCCTTCACCCAAAATTTTAAGGGTGCAAATGAACCCATTTCTATGTCTTACACCATGCTTAAAGTGAAATTGCATTTTCTACAAATGGTGCTGTATACATTAAGAAAAAAAAATTATTGCAAGTTGGCGAATGTTAGAGGAATGATCATCACAATACTTCATCTGGGTGGAATACCCGTGTGTCCTCAGACTGCTCTTCGGCCCAGAAGTGGTAAAATTATCAGCAGTCCTTAGCTCTCTGAAAAACATCCCTGGAACATCTGCACACCTATTCCTTTGTTGATATTCACTGTTGTTTTTCTGTTTCTTAATCCTCAATTATACAGCTGCACTGCCATAAGAGTAACAAATCGAGCAGCATTTTAGTCATATATTTTTTCTTTTTCTACAACACTTTAGCCCTGCGACAACAAATACAGAAAATAAAAATTGTGATGCCTTAAAATTGTAGATGCCACGTATGCGTAATCCAAAGAGAACTAACGTTCGTATACGCAAATATACAACACACACACGGTATATATATACTATATATATATATATATATATATATATAGATATATATATATATATATATATATATATATATATATATATATATATAAATTAAATTGTGCGTTTGTGCCGAAATATCTCTCCAAAAGGTAATATTCTTGAATAGATACAAGAATCCCATTAGTGGACTCATTCCCACCATACTTAATCAGGTGTTCAACCTGGAGACTCCAAAACTATTACCTCTTGCAAACTCTCGTCAGTCGTTGATCGATTTCCATGTTTTATTAAAGCCCCCATCGCGAGATGATTTGTGTATTAAGGACTTTTATAAAAAGATGGATAATCCGCAAATCAATGATTAAATGGTTACATACATATATATATATATATATATATACTATATATATATATATATATATATATATATATATATATATATATATATATATATATATAATGAGAAATTACATTTTCTCGGAATGCATAATAAGTATCACCGGGAATACATGTCTGGGTACTTTTCACTTACTCGGGGAGTAAGCCGACAGACTACTTTGTTGTTGTTGTTGTTCTTGTTATTGTTGGTAGGGTAAGAAAGCCCTATGGAGGAGCCTAAAAAGTTCTGAAAAAGGTGTTCCGCGTTGAACTCAAGATACAGGAATTTAGTTTTAGTATGGGATATTTATGATTTATTTATGAGAATGAAATGTAAGAAAATAAATAATGTGCATGTTAAACTGTTAAACAGAACAGAACAATTATTTCTAATAAAATATAGCGTATTAAGTTTCAATTTCCATTAGTTAAACAACGATTTATTAGACTGTAGATTTTAGAACGCGCCCTTAGTAAGCTGGAGGTCGCATCACGCCTTGTTTTTGAAAGACGAACCGCAACTTGAGGAGAGAAGTATAAATAATTGACTCTGCCTTTCCATAAGCACTTGCTGAAGGGTCCTAGAGAGTAATGCTTCGTAGCCCCAACCACCTCTTCGTTAGTATAGAGGCACTTAACTAGCCTCTCCATTCTTGTTACGTTGTGTTACTCTACTTAATTTAGTACAAAAGCGCTTTAGTCGACTGCTCTTTCTCCTTAATTCGGGGACAAATAAGGTCACGTGCCTGAGTGGTTGCTGTCTGTGGTGGACATTCTATATCATTTTTATATCCATCCGTTTAGACCAAAAGCATACGCATAAGCTGCCGTTGACAAGAGCACACACAAGCAAAACACACACACGACTACGCACGGAATTATATCATAATACTATATAAAAAAACAAGAAGAAAGTATCACTCACAGATGGCGCAATACCATGGAACACCAGAGTATATGAGAAAGAGAGAGAAAAAATTCATAAGTATCAAGACCTGAAAATAGAAATAAGAAGTATATGGGATATGGCAGTGGAAGTGGTACCCATAACCATAGGGACACTAGGTACGATTCCAAGATCCTTAAAAAGGAATCTGGAAAAACAAGGGGCCGAAGTAGCTCTAGGACTCATGCAGAAGTGTGCTATTAAGAAACAGCATGCATGGTGAGAAAAGTAATGGACTTCCGAGAGGCAGGATGCAACCCGGAACTCCACACTAAAAAAACCACCCAGTCGAATAGGATGACTGTGATAGAAAAGAAAAAGAATAAAAAAAAATAGATTATTATCAATAATAATAATAGGTGAATTATTATTGGCTGTTTGATAATAAAACCAAAATATACCTAATATTTATGCAATCCAACTTGCAGGGGGTTAGGTCGTCAATGGACTTAAGTCAAGTTAAGCAACATTGGGGCTGGTCAGTCGTTGGATGGGTGGACCGCTCTCCTCGGCGTTGATTCCTTGGGAAAGGATCTTTACCATAATTTCCTCATTCTACTCAGCTGTAAATGAGTACCTATCCTGATGGGTAGGGTCCAACTATGGGTTTAAATAGCAAACTCAGCAATGATGGAAAAAAATGAAGGAATAAACGACAACGACGTAAATGGAACCTCTGTCAACAGAGGAGCTTCGTCCGGCAACCAGGTATTCAACCCAATTGAAGGGGAAGACGGT
This sequence comes from Macrobrachium nipponense, assembly GCF_015104395.2. Taxonomy (NCBI): domain Eukaryota; kingdom Metazoa; phylum Arthropoda; class Malacostraca; order Decapoda; family Palaemonidae; genus Macrobrachium; species Macrobrachium nipponense. The sequence goes on from NC_061109.1 coordinate 5,162,761, forward strand.
CAGGTACTTGGAGATCGTCATCCAGCAACTGATCACCACAACGACAGTAATCAACAGCCTGAGATTGGAGCTACAGAAGCAAAAAGGAAGAAATGGACAAGAGAAGAATATAAGGAAAATATGGAGATGCTACATCAGAAGCACCCGACGGAGAGAGGATATAGAAGAAGATTGGTCAACATCTGGAATGAGAGGAATAACACCCCACCAAACAGAGCAGAGGCTGGCAGACCAAGTAAGGAACATAAAGAAAAAGAACTGGCTCTCCCAACAAAGAAAGAGTAGAACTGGAAAGGGAAATGTCACGCGACAACGAATTACACGAAGACGAACTGAGAGACGATGCACAGAAGACGACAGGGGAGGATGAGGTATCAAACAACGACACACGAAGAAACACCGACGAAGTAACAGAGAGGATGGAATGGGTAGAAAAGATTAGACAATGGATGGAGCCAGATACAGAGAGAACAAAGATCCCTTCCATGAAAGCCTACAACACCAAGAAATTAAGGGAGAAAACAAGTGAGGTCAATGAAATAATGGGCATAATACACACCACCAGTATCACAGAAACAAATAACTGGTATATGCAGGAGCAAGATTAGTACCAGAACTGATGAGGATTCGAACACCACACCACCAGCACAACCAACCCAACAGAAACAAAAACAGCAACCTCCTTGGAAAAGGCACCTGGAAAAGCAAATCATGGTGATGAGATCTGACTTAAGTAAACTGACAGAGATGGCAGAAAAAAGGCTAAGAAGCAAGAAAACAAGGGAGGAACTCAACGAGAAATACAAAGTACAAGAGAGGGGACTAAACAACACAATAGAAGATGTAAAACAGAGGCTTAAGGCCAAAGCACATAAGATCCAACGGTACATGAACAGGAATAAGGGATACCAACAGAACAAACTATACGGAACCAACCAGAAAAGACTATACAGCCAACTAAGAGGGGAAGACAACCACCAGAAATCCCTGAAGATGAACCAAGTAAGAGACTCTGGGAAAACTATGGAGCAATCCGGTATCACACAACAAACATGCAACATGGCTCCAGGAAGTCAAGGAAGAAGAAAACAGGGAGGGAGAATAAACAAAGATTCACAGAGATCACGACAGACACAGTCAGGACACCAACTAAAGAAAATGCCAAACTGGAAAGCCCAGGTCCCGATGAAGTCCATGGATACTGGCTCAAAAAACTTCAAGGCCCTACACCCACGAATAGCAGAACAACTCCAGCATTGTATCTCAAATCACCATGCACCCAAATGGATGACCACAGGAAGAACATCCTAGTACAAAAAGCAAGAGTAAGGGAAATATAGCCAGTAACTACAGGCCTATCACTGCCTACCAATAATGTGGAAGTTACTAACAGGTATCATCAGTGAAAGGCTATACAACTACCTAGAGGTGACAAACACCATCCCCACCAACAGAAAGGCTGCAAAAGGAAGTGTAGGGGCACAAAAGACCAGCTCCGATAGACAAAATGGTAATGAAGAACAGATAGGAGAAGGAAAACCAACCTAAGCATGGCATGGATAGACTATAAGAAAGCCTTCGACATGATACCACACACATGGCTAATAGAATGCCTGAAAATATATGGGGCAGAGGAAAACACCATCAGCTTCCTCAAAAATACAATGCGCAACTGGAATACAATACTTACAAGCTCGGAATAAGACTAGCAGAGGTTAATATCAGGAGAGGGATCTTCCAGGGCGACTCACTGTCCCACTACTCTTCGTAGTAGCCATGATCCCATGACAAAAGTTACTACAGAAGATGGATGTCGGGGTACCAACTCAAGAAAAGAGGCAACAGAATCAACCATCTGATGTTCATGGACGACATCAAGCTGTATGGTAAGAGCATCAAGGAAATAGATACCTTAATCCAGACTGTAAGGATTGTATCTGGGGACATCAGGATGGAGTTTGGAATAGAAAAATGCGCCTTAGTCAACATACAAAAAGGCAAAGTAACGAGAACTGAAGGGATAAAGCTACCAGATGGGAGCAACATCAAACACATAGATGAGAACAGGATACAAATACCTGGGAATAATGGAAGGAGGAGATATAAAAACACCAAGAGATGAAGGACACGATCAGGAAAGAATATATGCAGAGATCAAGGCGATACTCAAGTCAAAACTCAACGCTGGAAATATGATAAAAAGCCATAAACACATGGGCAGTGCCAGTAATCAGATACAGCGCAGGAATAGTGGAATGGACGAAGCAGAACTCCGCAGCATAGATCAGAAAACCAGGAAACATATGACAATACACAAAGCAACTACACCCAAGAGCAAATACGGACAGACTATACATAACACGAAAGGAAGGAGGGAGAGGACTACTAAGTATAGAGGACTGCGTCAACATCGAAAACAGAGCACTGGGCAATATCTGAAAACCAGTGAAGGACGAGTGGCTAAAGAGTGCATGGGAGAAGGACTAATAAAAGCAGACGAAGACCCAGAAATATACAGAGACAGGAGAAAGACAGAAAGAACAGAGGACTGGCACAACAAAACCAATGCACGGACAATACATGAGACAGACTAAAGAACTAGCCAGCGATGACACATGGCAATGGCTACAGAGGGGAGAGCTAAAGAAGGAAACTGAAGGAATGATAACAGCGGCACAAGATCAGGCCCTAAGAACCAGATATGTTCAAAGTACGATAGACGGAAATAACATCTCTCCATATGTAGGAAGTGCAATAAGAAAAGTGAAACCATTAAACCACATAGCAAGTGAATGCCCGGCACTTGCACAGAACCAGTACAAAAAGAGGCATGATTCAGTAGCAAAAGCCCTCCACTGGAGCCTGTGCAAGAAAACATCAGCTACCTTGCAGTAATAAGTGGTACGAGCACCAACCTGAAGGAGCGATAGAAAACGATCAGGCAAAGATCCTCTGGGGACTATGGTATCAGAACGGATAGGGTGATACCTGCAAACAGACCAGACGTGACGTTGATTGACAAGGTCAAGAAGAAAGTATCACTCATTGATGTCGCAATACCATGGGACACCAGAGTTGAGAGAAAGAGAGGGAAAAAATGGATAAGTATCAAGATCTGAAAATAGAAATAAGAAGGATATGGGATATGCCAGTGGAAATCGTACCATCATCATAGGAGCACTAGGCACGATCCCAAGATCCCTGAAAAGGAATCTAGAAAAACTAGAGACGAAGTAGCTCCAGGACTCATGCAGAAGAGTGTGATCCTAGAAACGGCATACATAGTAAGAAAAGTGATGGACTCCTAAGGAGGCAGGATGCAACCCGGAACCCCACACTATAAATACCACCCAGTCGAATAGGAAGACTGTGATAGAGCTAATAATAATAATAATAATAATAATAATAATAATAATAATAATAATAATAATAAAATAATAATAATAAAATATTATTATGAGGTACTCCATTAATACATTTAAAGTAAAATTTCCCGCCGTTCTACTGATGGGCTTGCAATTGATGTAAAATTTGGAAAGGGGGCATGCCTTTCTTAAGAAACTATAACAGATTGACAAACTACTTTTTTATAACTTCTTTTTTGTGTTCTATAGTGCATGAACTACAATTTGTGATAAAGTGGAAACTGGTGAATATATTTTTTTTACATACATGGTGAATTTAGAACGAAAATACTAACAAAATAGATTGTAAGTTTTATATTTATAAATAATATATATACTCTCAGAAAACTCTCTAATTCTTGCTGTTATGGAAAAGGAATGATAGCAAAAAATTTACTTTTCCGTCAAAGAAAACTACTGAGTTGGCTTTATCCGTCTGTCCGTCTGCACTGTTTCTATCCACCCTCAGATCTGAAAAAACTACTGAGACTGGAAGGCTGCAAATTGGTACGTTGATCATCTGCGCTCTAATCATCAAACCTACCAAATAGCAGCCCTCAAGCCTCAGTAGTTTCTATTTTATTTAAAGCTAAAGTTAGCCATAATCGTGTCCGGCAACGATATGGACAGTCCACCACAGCGTTTTTATTGCTTTTATCTTCCCCTTTAAGTATGAAGGGGCTAAAGGACCCATTGTGCTGATATTCCAAGCAGGTACCCCTCATCAAAAAATTAAAAAATTAAATACATCTTGAGTCACTAATAAATCTGCATTCTAGTCATTGTTCTCTATAATGAACATTACAGCTATATATACGGTTAACTATAAAAATATATTAACTTGCCATTTGGTCATAAATTTGAATATATATACACCGCTGTACACGAAACGTTAGAGTAAGATAGATTCATGTCAGTTACAGAATTATATCAAATAACGTCTTTTAGATAATGATTTGGAAAATTATTCTTTTGGGTTGTTACAGAAAAAAAGGCGTGATGCGACGTCCAGCTTACTCAGGATGCATGCAAGAGTCCCCAATCACACATAAGTAGCAAACATTATATTCCTAACTTATCGTGAAGTGGTCTTCATAAATAATACTCATATTCAGCACTACTCAAACTAATGACAATGATTACATAAAAAGTACACAAATTAAACACGTTCATATGTTCTCAGTTATTTGTGGAAACACAAAATAATCAAACAGAAACTCAGCCTAAAATTAGTACACCAAATAAATTGAAACGTGCTCAAATCTACGGTCAAATGGAGCGTTGTTTCACCAACGAAAAGTAAAATAAATATGCTATACATAGTTAGAAATAATTTGTCTGTACTATTTAACATGCACATTATTTTTTCACATTTTCATTCTAATAAATAAATCATGTATATCCTAGCCTAAAATTCATGTGTCTTTAATTCAATGTTTATCACCTTTTTCAGACCCTTTTACGTTCTTCCGCAGGGCTTTCGTACCACCTTAACAACAACGAAAACAACAACAAAGTAGCTGGTAGGCTTACTTCCCGAGTAAGTGAAAAATACCCTTAAGTAGAGTAGTTCTCAGGATGAGGAAACCAAAAATTGAGGGAAGGGGTAGGGCGAAGGTTGCCTCCACATTAGCATGCAACATTCTTCGTGGCTTAAATGAGAGAGAGACAAAACAGAGCCAGAAGTCTTTGTTCTGAATAGTGCTATTCCAGTGGCGGTTCAAAACTGCACATAAAGCGAACTGAAAATCTTTGTATCGTAATTAGGAGATACCGCACGTCTATATATATATATACTATATATATATATATATATATATATATATATATATATATACATATATATATATATATGATGTATCGTGATTATAAAACATTTCCAATTGTACTTGTTTATTTTATAATGTTATAATATATATATATATATATATATATATATATATATATATATATATATATATATATATATATATATATATATATATATATATATGATGTATCGTGATTATAAAACATTTCCAATTGTACTTGTTTATTTTATAAGATATAATATACATATATATAAATTATTATATATATATATATATATATATATATATATATATATAATATATATATAAAATATATATATATATATATGTGTATATTATATCATTATAAAATAAACAAGTACAATTGGAAATGTTTTATAATCACGATACATCATATATATATATATATATATATATATATATATATATATATATATATATATATATATATATATATATATATATATATAATGTATCGTGATTATAAAACATTTCCAAATGTACTTGTTTATTTTATAATGATATAATATACATATATATATAAATTATATATATATATATATATATATATATTATATATATATATATATATATATATATATATATATAATGTATCGTGATTATAAAACATTTCCAATTGTACTCGTTTATTTTATAATATAATTTTTTTACTATAAGTGGTATCTACAAACTTGGGGGTGCAGACTACCATGTAATGCGCGAATACTTTTAGGAATTTCTGTTCTGTTATAGATATTCTCTTGACCTGCGTAGCTTGAGCCTCTAATACTATCACGATCATTCTTATTTAACTGACAATTGATCGGTGACCTACATCCATGGTAATTACTTTGCCTATCTTTGACTAGGGGTACATTTCTACTACCAGTGGCAGATAACGTTGTTAACGTTATCTGCCACTCTAGGAAGTTCCTTAAGCGAAACAGTATCATCATTTGCTACTAAAGTTGGCCTAAAGTCATCTGGAAAGGCCTTTAACAATTTTACCTTTACAAATTGATCATCTGCATTTACCGGGACAGCAACCCTGTGCAATTCTCTCAAGATCACATAAGGTTTTCCACAGATTATGTCATTTTGGTTCACAAGAGTGTCAATAAACTTTGGATTTGACTTAGTAAAGAGCGAGATGACTTCATTTTATAATCTCCTTTTGTCCTTAGCATTTGCATCATGTGTTAACCGATTCAAAATTCCACTAGGTAAACTTGACAAGGTACGGTGAAGTTTAGTCCTGGAGGCAGTAATATTTGCTAACTCAAATTGGCTTTCAACAATGGAGAACCAACGACTTACCGATACTTCGTCGAAAGCAGGAGACTTTACCCTTACTGCTGACGCTTGCACAACTGTGGTGGCAGTTTCTTCAACCATTTTTTCGTAGAAAGGGTATATCGAGGTGTAAGCCTACTGCAGGTTACTTGGGGTCGCGCGTTACTCTGGCTGCACGAGGCTGATGTATGCGTAAGCTACACTGGCCTAGGTAGGTTCAATGAGTCGACCGATTCTTATAACCTCCTTAATTTACTAATCCAACTTGATAACTTAAGACTAGAGTAAAATTTCGTAGAGGCTGGGCTAGAGGTTCATAAGTCAAATTGTAAAGATAGAGGAAGAGGCCAGTGGAAAAAACACAATTAGGTTATATTGGCATAGTGTAATTCACAGGAATATTTACAAAGCAGTTTAGTAATATATTTGTATCTCGATCACAAATCAACATATACAATGTTGAGGATTGCCATAAGAAGGTGACGTAGAAAATCCTTGTATCACATTTCAACGAAGAAAAACAATACACATTGAG
>NC_061109.1:5173829-5176329 GCF_015104395.2 Macrobrachium nipponense
CAGGGTGACAAGGAGATAGCCGGTCATCAGGTGATAATACATTTATTGCCGACGCGTTTCGTAACACATAGTTACATCATCAAGGCTAAAAGAGAAACAACACAAATTAAAAACACATGAAACATAACTTTGACTTTAAGAGTCTCAACAAATATACAAAAAACATACATAAAATGAAAGCAATTAAAAAGCACCTGCTAGACTAAAAAGTTGAAGACTGAGTGATTCGGAGAGAAGGGAGAAGCAGCAAAGAAAGCCGGTTCAACCCAGATACAACTGTACAGAGGAGGTGTGTGAGTTCAACTTGGGCACCAACTGCAGATTTATTTTTAATGGAGAATATTACCAACAAATATTTGGTATGGCCATGGGTAACCCTTTATCACCTCTCCTTTCAAGCTTATATATGGAATTTTTTGAGAGACAACACCTCCCGAATATCACACTTGTCCCCTTAAAATGGTACCGATATGTCGATGATATCTTAGTAGTCTTACCTGTTGGTATCGATGTAAATGATTTACTGTCTAAATTGAATAATTTAGTGCCATCCATAAAATTCACTGTTAAAATCGAAAATAACAATGTCATCCCTTTCCTAGATGTATTAATACATAGAGAATCTTTCCAATGCAAATTCAGTATTTATAGAAAACCCACAAATAATTTAACATATGTACATTTTTATTCTGGCCACCATCTCAATATTAAAATTTCCATTTTTTCTTCTATGTTCCTATGCGCTTTGCGTATCACGAGTCCACAATATCTTGACCAAGAAATAGAATACATAAAAAAGATAGGAAACGATCTCTGCTACCCACCTCATTAAATTGATTTATGTTATCAAAAAGCTCACAAAAAAGTTTTATAGTGTTGCTATTAATGAAAAAGAAATGCCTAAAAATGTACTTAGCTTACCTTACTTTCGTGGATTTGAAACCATAAAATCAATATTTAAATCGTTTAATGTTAATGTAGTGTTCTCTTATAACAATACCATTAAAGATATGCTAATTAAGAATAGTCCCGTAACAAATAACAACATCATTTAAAAAATTCCTTGTAAGGATTGCCCATCGTTTTACGTTGGTCAGTCAAGTAAAAATTTATGTGTACGTATTAAGCAGCATATGTATTCAGTTAGAACAGCCCAGACTTCAAATGCACTCTTTATCCATCTGAGTGAAAAATCTCATTGTATTAATTGGTGTGATACCTCGGTAGTTGCTAGATCTAATGATTATGTTTCAAGAAATTCACTGGAATCAGCAATTATACAAATCACTAATAAAAACAACCTAAATCTTAGTCTGGGAATGTACCATTTGGACCCATATATTTGTAAGATGTTTATGAAGGACCTTAAAATAAATGAACAAAAACCCACATGTATATAGTTATTATTTCTCTCTCTCTCTCTCTCTCTCTCTCTCTCTCTCTCTCTCTCTCTGATTCGATATTCTCTCTCCCTCTATCTCTTGCTCGATATATATATTTATATTTTCTTTCGTCTTTTCATTAATAATATTTTTTTGGGAAAATTTGTGTAAAATTCATGATATTAAATTGTATATGCTCCCGTGGTTTTTCAAAATGTACTGTTTTCTGGAAGAATAACTTGTTTACTGCGTGTATCCTTCATGGTGTGGCTACCCTCAGGCAGCTCCTCCCTTCTGTAGAGTGAAATCGCCCTTATTGCTAATCTTGCAGTGTCAGTTTGGATATTAAGCCTTCTTTTGACTATGTTGTCCTCTGTAAAATCAGCTTGCCTTCAGTAAAGGGTCCGAACAGGACTGAAAGTACTCGGCTATCTCGCTTCTTCATTTTGTCCTTCGTGGCAAAAAACCTTGATTTATACATAGCATCACGTTTTATATACTTCGTGATCAAGTTATTCATATATATATATATATATATATATATATATATATATATATATATATATATATATATATATATATATATATCAACTAACATGGTAGTTAGCCGTTAGTAAAGCCCGACAACCCACAGTGCACGAAAACCTTGGCCCCCTATAACTCTTATATCGTCAATCACCTAGGTTGATACACTGGCCCCTTCATAACTTGACTTTTTAGAGGTTCCCACTAATGTCTCTAATCATGTCAAATTTCATCGAAATTCGTTATGCCGTTCCGGAGATACAGATATCGATTGCTTGGCGTTCAGGGGATGAGGTTAAGTATATCTTATTTTTGCAAGACCACTGAGGCGTCCTTGGGTTGGCCCGATGGATTAGATTTTCATTATTCGTGGCTAGGAACCACTTGGTTTCTTAGCAGCGGGACCTACAACTTATTGTGAGGTCCGAACCACAATTGAGTAATGAATTTCTGATCACCAAAAATAAATTCTTGTCATTCCTCCCTAACGCATCTGTGGATTAATAACGGCAAAAGATCCAGTCATAAAATTAGTTTTTCTGAAAGCTCGTAATTTGGGAAGGTGCCTTTCGGGGTTTGTCTTTTGAAATGAT
>NC_061109.1:5193829-5198829 GCF_015104395.2 Macrobrachium nipponense
GAAGGGTCAATTGTTACGTGAGGTCCTTAAAGCTATTAAGAGTAGTAAAGGTAATGCAAAGGAAGCAGTAACGTCTGGTGATCCGGATTTTGTAAACAATGGTAGTGACGAGGAGTTAGGGGATTCAGGTAGCCAGGAGGTGAGCAAATTAAGGTTGAGTATCCTTTCTCAGGAGTTTAAGCTTAAAGAGATGGAATATAAAACTTTGCAATTGAGGGCGGAAGAGCGCGAAAAAGAGCGAAAATTTGAGTTGCGAATGCGTGAGTTTAACAATAATAATAATAGTGATAATAATAATAATAACAATCATAATCGTTTTGAGCTAATGAGTGCTTTGAAGTTAATGCCAGTATTCGATGAGGAAGATGTTCCTGATTTCTTTATTTCGTTTGAATGAATAGCAAGGAAATTGTCTTGGCCCAAGGATATGTGGACCACTATGGTTCAGTGCAAATTAAAAGGGAAAGCTCAGAGGGTATATAACACTTTAAGCAAGGATCTGTCGGCTGATTATGATTCTGTCAAGGCCATTATCCTTAAGGCATATGATTTGGTTCCGGAGGCTTATCGACAGAAGTTCCGTAACCTTAAGAAAGAACCCGGTATGACCTTTGTTGAGTTTGCAAGGAGAAAGGAACAATTCCTTAATGATTGGCTTAAGTCTAAGGAGACTGACTCTTTCGAAAAATTAAAAGAGTTAATATTAGTCGAAGAGTTCATAAGAATGGTTGCTAGAGAACTAAAAATTCATTTAGATGAACTTAAATTGGATTCTCTTCAAGAGATCGCTATCGCTTCTGATGAGTATTCCCTTGCTCATCGTCGTCAGGACTGTGTGAAAGAGGTTAGTGGTAAGAGGTTCCCTCCTCGAGGTAACGGTTGGAGGGGGAATAACCGGAATCAGTCAGGTCATGGTACCTTTATTGACAGTTCGGTGGGTGACCGAAGAAAGAGCAAGAATGAAAATGACAATAAGAGTAATGGTAGCGAAGCACGTAGTTTCGTAAATAGCAGTAGGAATGGTAGTAGTAGTAATGAAAGTAGGTCCTCGAGGTCCGATGTAGTTTGTTTTTGGTGCCACCGCCGTGGACATTTAAAGGTAGATTGCTTTGCGCGCCGTAAATTTTTTGAAAAGAATAAAGAACCCGTGACTTTGGTATCGGCAGAACAACCGCAAAGGGAGGAGTCAAAATGACTAAGATTTGATAAGTATATATCTGATGGTACCGTCTATGTTGATAGCGCTATGCAAATTGGTCGTGGTGTGAAGATTTTAAGAGACACAGGTGCCGCTCAGTCGTTGATATTGCGGAGGTCAGTTCCCGAGGGTGTTGTCTTTAAGAATAAGAACTTTGTCTTGTTGGGTGGATTTCCTGATACGGTGGCCTCGTATCCACTGGAAGAGTTATATTTGAAGACTAAGAATTTTCAGGGTATGGTTAATTTGGCCATAGTAGATACTTTGCCTATTCCTGATGTAGACATTATATTTGCCAATGATTTAGCCGCCGAGGCTGAATGTGACATATTCCCTATTTTGACTTTGGTAGACCTGGCAGGTGACCAGATAAGCATAGATGATTCGTTGAATCCTGTGTCTGTGGTGACGCGTTCTCGGTCTAAAGAGGTTGACCTCACGGAGGTAAAACTCGATGCTGAGTTAATTAATGGACAAGTGACTGACATTGTGACTGGAGTTAATAATGATAATGATGTTGACATTGATAATAATGATAATTTATCTTTTCAGGACAATAATAATGTATCTTTTCGGGGCATCAATTGGAATGCAAAGGTTTTTAAGGAAGCCCAAGGAAATGAGTTCAATCATTTGGAACTTAGTGATGGTAGTGATCTTTCTAAACCTGTATTTATGAAACAAGAAGGTTTGCTCTACCGTGTGAGTAGGTCGGTTAATGCACCTGCTGACCAGGTAGAGGTAATTGGGCAGCTAGTTGTGCCAGAAAGGTATAGGAGTAAGTTGTTATATTTTAGTCATGAACATAACCTCGCAGGTCATTTCGGGGTTAGGAAGACCTTTCAGAAATTGACACGGCATTTCTTTTGGCCCCAGATGCGTCGTGAGGTTAAGAAACATGTGTTATCTTGTAAGGTGTGTCAGATTGTTGGGAAACCGAATCAAAAGATCCCTAAAGCCCCTCTTATTCCCATTCCCTCAGTAGGTGAACCTTTCAAGGAGGTAGTTATAGATGTAGTGGGCCCTCTTCCACAGACGAGCGGAGGTAATGAATATCTGCTAACCATGGTTGATAGGGTGACGCGTTTTCCTGAGGCTATCCCTCTGAGAAGTATTTGGGGTGAGAAGGTGGTGGAAGCATTAATTGGGTTTTTCACTAGATTCGGCATTCCAAAGGTTTTACAGTCAGACTGTGGCACAAACTTTACAAGTAAGTTTTTTTGAAAGAAAATGGTTGAACTTGGTGTTAATCATGTTACCTCTTCTCCTTACCACCCAGAAAGTCAGGGTCAAGTGGAAAGGTTCCACCAGACTCTGAAGTCTGTATTAAAGAAGTTTTGCTATGAAACGGGTAATGAGTGGGATAAAGAGGTTCCTTATGCCCTATTTGCTATACGATCTGTACCTAATGAGTCTTTGGGTTTCTCTCCTTTCGAACTTGTATTTGCCCATAGTATACACGGTCCTCTTGATGTGGTAAGAGAACATTGGGAAGGAGAGACATCTGAAGTTAATGTATTAGATTATGTTTCTAATTTACAGGGGAAACTGAGGAGAGCTTGGGATTTTGCTCAAGAGAATTTGCATAAAAATTCAGTCTGTGATGGAAGTCTAATTTATGGATAGGTACCAAGGTTCGTATCTTCAAGCCTGGAGATCGTGTATTAGTTTTACTGCCTATACCAGGTAACCCACTGAAAGCTCAGTTTTCAGGCCCATGGAGGGTGCTGAAAAAGGTTAATGATGTAAATTATTTGATTGAAACTCCTGGTAGTAGACGAAATTCTCGTATTTGTCATGTAAATATGTTAAAGCCTTTTATTAGTAGAGATGTAGATCAGGTAGAACCAGTAGTAGTAGATGCAATTGCAGTATTGTCTGTAGAGGTAGATGAGAATCCTATGGTTAACAAGAAAATGTCTGTTAATCCTGATGCTTTGTCAAGCAATTCCGATATTTTAAATAACATTGATATTAAATTTCAGCATTTGAATTCTGAGAAATCAGAAGCTTTAATTGATATTATCCACAGGTATAAAGATTTGTTTCAGGACGCGCCAGGTAGAACGATGTTTGGACCACAACGTGGACGTTGGGACGCTAAGCCCATTAAACAGTGCCCATATAGGTTAACCCTGTCAAGAAGAAGATGTTAGGAGGAGGTCCGCTATATGTTAGACCATGATTTAATTAAACCAAGTTGTATTCCTTGGAGTTCCCCGGTCGTGTTGGTTAAGAAGGAAGGAGGCCAACACCGACTTTGCTTTGATTACAGGAAGGTCAATGAGATGACCAAGACAGATTCTTTTCCCTTGCCGAGGGTGGAAGATTGGTATCGACCGAATTGGGTCTGCCAAGTTATTACAAAGCTAGATTTGTTGAAAGTGGGTATTGGCAGGTTGGTCTTTCCCCTCGTGCGAGGGAAATCTCTGCTTTCGTTACAGGTGACGGTTTATATGAATGCAAAGTTATGCCCTTCGGAATGAAGAATGCGGCTGCCACCTTCCAAAGACTGATGAATCGTATCACTCAGGATTTGGAAGGGTGCGTCGTGTTATATGATGATTTGGTTATATATAGTGCTGATTGGGTGAGTCTCATTTGGTAAGACTTGAAAGCTTTGTTTTGAGGCTTTGAGGAAAGCCGGTTTGGTGGTAGTTAACTTGAAGAAGAGTGATTTTGCTCAGGCCATGGTTTTTATATCTTGGACATGAGTAGGTCTGGGCAAAGTTGCTCCTTAAGAAAAGCTAATGTAGAGGCTGTAGCTAGCTTTCCTGCTCCTCAAAAATAGGAGAGGGGTTAGGAGGTTCCTAGGAGAATGGTTGGGTACTACAGGAAGTTTATAAAGAACTTCTCTGAAATTGCAACTTCTTTAACAAATTTATTAAACAAAGGAGTAAGGTTTGTATGGTCCAAGGAGTGCCAAGAAGCCTTTGAAAAGTTAAAGGCAGTCTTGACTAATTATCCTTTGCTGCAATCTCCAAATTTTGATCTCCCCTTCAGATTAGTGACAGATGCGAGTGACATGGGACTTGGAGCGGTTCTTCTCCAGGAGGATGATGCAGGGATGGTTCACCCCGTCGCTTACTTTTTGAGGAAGTTATCACCGGCAGAGACGAGATATTCAACTATTGAAAAAGAAGCCTTATGTTTCATAAAAGCTCTAACTCATTTTTCAGTTTATTTGAGTTCATCACTTCATCCTATTATGGTCTACACAGACCATAATCCTCTAGTGTTTATCCAACGGTTTAAGGACAAAAATATGAGGTTGCTTAGGTGGAGTCTCTTTTTGCGGGAATATGACCTTCAAATTAGGCATATAGCAGGGAAGGATAATGTTATACCAGATGTTTTATCTAGGTCTTTTGAAGAGTAGGGAGTAGGCTGTAGTTTGGTCTCTAGGTTAGGTATTAATGACTTTCCCTTTCCAGGTTTTAGTTTAATTTCTATTGTTTGCTCTGTATTAGTTATTTGGTTTATTTCTAGTATTTAAAGTAACTAATTTGAGTTTTTGAAATAATTAATTTAAGTTTTGCCATTTCTTTTAGTTTTTGACCTAAAAATATTTTTTTTTTTCCTTTTTGGTGGGGAGGTATTATAAATTAACGTAATTTATTCAGTTTTGATGGCCCCTTTTTAAAGTAAGTTTTTCTAGTTTAATCCAGTTTCTTTTGACTTTCTCTCTGAACACTGGATATGGGTCTTTTGCCTCTCCTTAATGGTTGTTATTAGTTTATATTGGTACTCCGCCCATGAAGTTTGTTTCTTTTTTTCATGTTTGTGATGGTGATTTGGCTTC
>NC_061109.1:5203829-5213829 GCF_015104395.2 Macrobrachium nipponense
TTTTTGAGGTATGTGGGGGCCCACTGTAAGAAAATGCCACGGGCCCATTCTCACCTAGTTACGCCCCTGGATTCTTTGCAGCGTGCCCTCTGCCTCCTAGCTGCAACGCCTTTCGTTTCTTTTACTGTACCTCTTTACATATTCTCTTTCTTCCGTCTTACTTTCCACCCTCTCCTAACAATTGATTTATAGTGCAATTGCTTTGAGATTTTCCTCCTGTTACATCTTTCAAACCTTTTACTCTCAATTTCTGTTTCAGCACTGAGTGACCTCATAGATCCCAGTGGTGGGACTTTTGTCTAAATTCTACATTCAGTTCATTTTAACTAAAACTTTTTTTTCTGGTCAGGTTCTGAAGGCAGTGCAGGAAATTATTTATTTCCGCTTACTCAGGGAGTAAGCCTACAAACTACTTTGTTGTTTTTATAATTATTGTTGATCTTGCTGTTGTTGTTCTTGTTGGGGGTTAGGAAAGGTCTGAAAAAAGTGTTTCTTATTTAGTTAAAAATACAGGAATTTTAGAATGTGGTATTCATGTTTTATTGATTAGAATGAAAATGTAAAAAATAAATAATTTGCATGTTGAATAGTACATAAAAAATATTTCTAAATAAATATAGCGTATTTATTTTAATTTTCGTTAGTGGAACAATGCGCTGTTTGACCGTAGATTTTAAGACGCGCCCTGAGTAAGCTGGATTTCGGATAATGCCTTGTTTTTATCTATACATGTCTATATTGTCGATAACACCGTCTCAATAGTAAATTAGACTGGTATATTAACAGAGTAACATCGACATTACACGAATAACTATTTCTTAAACTGAAAGGAAGATATTATATCGACGAATTAGACTTTTCAAATCACAATCGATTCTCTGGTCTCGTCATATCCTTGGCTTTTCATCTTCGGAAATACCTGTAACCGCTGGATTCAAGAGGTTGATGGAATATGTACGAGAAAAGGGCAAAGTATTCCACCTGTTTTCACAGAATTATTATTGTAGCTCTTTAAATTTACAAAAGAAAAACTGAAAACCAGCACTTGTAGCTTTCAGCCCTAGAAACCATAAAAGAAGGGCTGTTTTTTTTTTTTATTGAACATTACTCTCTCTCTCTCTCCCTCTCTCTCTCTCTCTCTCTCTCTCTCTCTCTCTCTCTCTCTCTCTCTCTCTCTCTCCCCTCGGTATACATGTATAGCGAAGCTGAAACTAGTCTTAAGAACCTAAATTGCTTTTTTGATGTAAAAATAAATTCGGAAATTTATTTTTACTTAGAAAGTTAATTTAGGCGATCAACTGGAGGTAGTTGAAATGTTACTGATTACTTTCAATTTCTTTGAGGGAGACAACTAATTTAAACAGCCACTTGAAGTTAATTCATTTCAGAGAAAATATAAGCCTGTTTCCTATCAATTTTGAGTGTACTTATCGTGATGTGCGTATGTGTGTGTGTTTATGTTTGTGTAAAAGTACGAGTATGTGTGAGGAAAATACCTAGCAAATAATCACTGACAGTGAAGAGGTTGATGCATTTACCTGGCGCATTTTGGCTTACTCGGGGAGTACACCTACAAACTACCTTGTTGTTCTTTTTCTCCTTGTTAGTGAGGGTAGGAAAGCCTAAAAAGGTCTGAAAAAGGGTTCTTATTGAGTTAAAGATACAGGAATTTTAGGATAGGAATTTATGATTCATTTATTAGAATGAAAATGTAACAAATAAATAATGTGCATGTTAAACAGTACAGGAAATTTTTTAAAATTAAAATGTAGCATATTTATTTTGATTTTCGATGGTGAAACAAAGCTCTATTTCGCCATAGATTTTAGCTAGAAGTCGTAACTGGAAGAATACATTTTGTAGTAGAAATAAGTATTAATCTGATGCCTCGGTATTTGTACTTTTGATTTAACTTTTATTATGAAAATTTGCTTATTCAGTGGCTAATTATCTGTCATTTCAAGATCACGTCGTTTCCAAGCTCTGTTGAAACTCCAATCACATTGTGTGACAGTTTTGCCATTACATTCTTCTGACAAGTGTAATCATTTCCGTCATGGAGACGGACAATCAGTTTTATCTGATCATTATTTTCTTGACATCCTGGAAGCGACTTAGGTAAGTCGTCATTACTCCAATTAACCCGTTAACTAAGCTAGTTAGGCTCGAAGGATACAAGAAGGAAAAAGGCAATCTTCTGATAACTTTATTTGGTCCCGTGACCCCATTTCCATATGGTTGAATGGCCCATTGCTCAGAAGACGTGCGCTTTTATATTGTTTTGTTGTTCTTTTATCATCTTGCGGTATAGAGTTAATGACAGACAGAAGAAAAAAAAAATAAAGAAATTATAAATGAACCAAGGGGAAGGGATTAATCTATGTACTTTGTTCATTTTTAATCTTTATTACTTTTTCTGTAAAAGAAAACTATTGTGCCGGCTTTTTCTGTCCGTCTGTTCGGCCACACTTTATTCTGTCCGCCTCAGATCTAAAAAAAACTGCCGTGGATCGTGCATCTGGCAGCGCTTTCCAGAGTCATGGGACGCACCCTCACTCTGTCATATCTGGTAAGTGACGGGGGGGCCACCGGTCAAAGCTGATGGTTTTATACGTCAAAGCTGATGGTTTTATACGGCATTATACATTGTGCAGAAAAATTGAATGGCAGATGTTTTTACTTGTTTATGATTAGAAGAGCTTAAACCATGATTCATTTGACAGTAGATCGCCAAATATTAAAAATTTTGAGAATTGCCTTTAGCTAGCAAACGGCTGAAAAACGACATTAACAGACCTAATTCAAAACAGGAATTACTTCATCTATCACAGTACTGTAAGCATTACTTAAGGGTCGTTTAGCGTGCATTCGGGCCCTAGCTGCAACCCCGTTTGTTCCTTTTACTGTACCTCCTTTCATATCCCCTTCCATTTTGCTTTCTACCCTCTCCTGACATTTGATTCATAGTGTAACTGAGAGGTTTTCCTCCTGTTACACTTCTCAAAACTTTTACTGTCAATTTCCGTTTCAGCGCTGATTGACCTCAAAGGTCCCAGTGCTGTGCCTTTGGCCTAAATTTTATATTTAGTTCAGTACATCTGCTGCAGCACATAGCCGAACATTGTTTTCCATCATTTTAGAATATTAACATAAAATTCATATTTCCGGATGGATTAAGTAAGTGTGCAGTGAATTCAAATCGTTTTGGTGTCATCCAGTTAAATTTTAAAACTAAAAAAAATTAATGAAATCTAGACAAGTTACTAAAGAAATGAGCAATTGGTTTTTGGGTGAATAAGTGTTTTAATTTTACTTTCGAGTTGATATAACTGCATTTTATGGACCGCTTACGAACAATATCTCCTTCCATGCATCATCTCCTATCTCAGCGCTGGGATTTTTATGGCTCATAATTCTCCCGGTTCTATGTTGTAAGAATCCAGCTCCTTAAAAAGGAAAATGCATGCCGCTAGTGTTTCGGCTATAGATATCTTTTAGTCTCCCCTCACTCTCAAGCAGCATGCAAATACAGGTATAGACAGGATGCAAATTCACAAGACTTACATTAGTATGGCAGCATCCCCCTTTTTTTTTTATTTTTTTTTTATCATTTTTTTTTTGGGGGGGGCCATGCCCCTAGGTTAGTTAGGTCAGGTTAAGTTAGGTTAGTTCCAAGAAGTAACTCTGGAATAATTTGGGTATGGGAATCATTAGGAGATTATTTTCAATGAGATTCTGTGAATAGTTTTTAAGATATGGTTAGGTTATTTTTAAGAGGTATTTGGGAGTGGGAAACATAATGAGATTATTTTCAAGAAGATTCTGTGGATAGTTTTAAAAATATGGCATCCCGCTTTTTCAGAGAAGGTCTGGTGCTCAAGCCGGATAGTCTCAGACTCTTCCCTTGATTTTGTTATTGGTTTTGTTGACTTTATCTGAAATCATGAATAATATTATCACCGTTAACTGCTGTTGTGTCCACCAGTCTTATATTTATTATTAGTAGTACAAGCAGTAGCATTTTAAATAGCTGTAAGTCAGAAATATAATCTAAGAAACTGTATTATTGTAATGAAGTGCCCTTAAGAGTATGTGTTTTGTAGGTCTTGTGTGCTGCACAATTTGTGGTGATTCTCCACAAGGGGACTAGTAGTAACTGTCAGTGCACCTCATGCTGTTTAACGTTCATTGCAGCGTGCCTTTGGTCCCTAGCTGCAACTACTTTCGGTCCTTTTACTGTACCTCCTTTCATATTATCTTCTTTTATCTTACTTTCCACCCTCTTCTAACAGTTGATTCATAGTGCAACTGCTTTGAAGTTCTCCTCCCGTTACACCTCTCATACCTTTTATTGTCAATTTCCGTTTCAGCGCTGAATGATCTCATAGGTCCCAGTGCTTGGCCTTTGGCCTTAATCCTATATTCAGTTTGTGGCAACTTTTCTCTCAGAATTCATAGTTGCCCAAAGTGGTAATTGCATTTTCATTTGAAATCTTATTCTACGCACCAAAGGCATTGCCTACACATGAAATATCCCAATATATTACGAAGGAAGACTAATTGTTATCCGCTGGTTAGTCAGCTGCCTCGAGCGGCTGACCCTGCTATACAGTGGGATTAATAAGCTCCAAAGAAGTAGAATGTTAGTCAGCTGAGGTTAACCTGTGGGTTTAAGTTTTTTTTTTTTTTCACCCACTTTAGCCATAAATTAGTTTCTCCCTTTCCTCTCTAGATATGATTTTGGATTGTTATTCAATATTCCGGACTGTTGACATATGCCAGGCTACACTAGGGAAGCCGGCCCTGTAGGGGGTTAGTGTCGTTAGTGTACCTCATGCGGTGCACTGTAGGCATTGTTTAAGTTTTTTTGCAGCGTGACTTCAGCACCAAGCTGCAGCCACTTTCTTTCCTTTTACTGTACCTCCTTTCATATTCTCTTTCTTCATCTTAATTTCCACCCTCTTCTAACAATTGATTCATAGTGCAACTACTTTGAGGTTTTCCTCCCGTTACACCTTTCAAACCTTTTACTGTCAATTTCCGTTTCTGCGCTGAATTACCTCATAGGTCCCAGTGCTTGGCCTTTGGTCTAAATTCTGTAATCAACTCAACTCAACTCAACTAATGAAGTCGGGTATTCCAATATTCTACAGTGGATCTGTTAATTCAGATTTGGGTTATTTAAATGCCACCCAAAGAGGATAGTTCTGTGACAGTTCACACATCGACATCTCGACATAAATGACTTTTAGAAAGACTATTCCAGCAACACAGTTATAACTGAGAACTTTGATGATATCTTTTACCAATTAATTCGCAGTGGTCTTTTGAAGAGCGGATGATTCCAGAGGAAAGCGATTATATAATTAGCCCCACCATGCTTTTTCACTTATCTATTTTCTCTGCAGTTGTTTTAATTAACAAGTGTGAATTATATATATCATCTAGTTCTTTATTTATCATGTGTACTGTTCGGTTACCTTGTGCAGTCAAAATGGTATAGAATCATTGCCATTGGTGGCAATATGTGTATCTCACAGCTTCGAGCCTCATAATGAACGATTGTATCAATTGTTTGGGAGATAATGATCGTAAAGAAATAAAATGCCACAGAACGTTCAATTAAAAGTTAATTATAAACTCAATGGAAATCAAATGAAAAAATGAATGTATGGAGCATACATAAGGTATAGAGGTCATTATAGGAATATATTTAGAGAGAGAGAGAGAGGAGAGAGAGAGAGAGAGAGAGAGAGAGGAGCGAGAGAGAGAGGAGAGAGAGAGAGAGAGAGAGAGAGAGAGAGAGAGAGATAACACGTAAACCAAAAATAGAGTACTTAGAAGATCTAACCCAAATTAAAAAGAAAATAGATATAATGAATATAAGTGAAACTTGGCATTCCCAAGAGACTGGTTATGATGATCAAATAAAAGGGTTCCAAACTTATAGATCAGATAGAAAAAATAGGAATCAAGGGGGAACCGCAATATATGGGAAAGACAAAAAACAAGGAAAAATATATGAGAAATATAGTAATTCAGAATATAGCAGCAGAATTTGAATCTGAAAAATTTGAATATAGTAATATATAGACCCCCTAATACTAAAGAGTTTGACACAATAATAGAAAAATTGGATGATATATGTAGAAATCACAAGGACTGGACTATTCTCCTATCCGGAGACTTTAACTTTCCTTTCATAGACTGGAAAGAACGAATAGGAGATTGTGGTTGTATTTATACATATAAAAAAGAGAGTAATAGTAGTGCAGAAGATAAGAGGCAATTCGAAAAGCTATTAGATATGCTACTAGAATACAACATTCAACAAATAAATCACCTGCCAACAAGAAAGGAAAATACGTTAGACCTAGTATTTGTGAACGAGGTGAATTATGTTAAAGAAATAATAGTTTATAATGCAAGTATTTCAGACCATAATGTCATAGAATTAACAGTCCATTCCAAAGCAAGTGAAAACAGAGATAAGCAAGAAATGAAGAAGTGGGAAGGATATGGATAATACAACTTCTACGGTAAAAATAGAGAATGGTCAGAAATAAATGAAGAATTAAACAAAGATTGGGATAAAATTTTTGTAAGTGATGACATATTATATAAAATATTAGAGAAAATAGTGGATAAATATATACCGAAGAAGAAAAGTAAACATCAGTCATGCATACCAAGAGACAGAAGGATCTTGTTCCAGATAATCAGAAAGTGGAAAAAAGGTCTTGCAAAAGAAAAAAATGCATGGAATGTGATCAAACTAGAAAGTAAGATAGAAAATGCAGAACAAAAGATTATACAATCAAAAGAAAATGAATAACGGGACTTGGAAGAAAAAACCCTAGTAAATATCAAGCAAAACCCCAAAGTATTGTACTCATATGCGAAAAAGATGAATAAAAAAAGAATAGAAATAGGCCCTCTAAGAAATGAAGGGAGATTAACGAATGAAAAAAAGGAAATATGCAACATATTGGCAGAAAGATATAAGAGAAAATTCAACCATAGAATTGATAATGAAGATAATGATACAGAAGTGAGGGATGAAAATAGTGAATATTTAGCAGACATAGATATTAATGAAGTTGATATTGTGCAGGCTATCAATGAAATTAAAAATGGAGCTGCAGCTGGGCCTGATGGTGTCCCTGCTATTTTGTTAAAGAAAGTAGTTCATTCTATTGCAAAGCCTCTTGCAATATTATTAAGACAAAGTGTAGATACAGGTAAGATTTATGATGAGCAAAAATTTTCATATATTACCCCTACTTTCAAAAGTGGAGCAAGACTAGAGGCAAGTAATTATAGGCCTGTGAGTCTAACATCACATATTATGAAAGTGTATGAAAGGGTAATGAAGAAAAATATTATGAAACATTTAATAAAAAATAATTTGTTTAATATAGGACAACATGGTTTTGTACCCGGAAAAAGTACACAAACCCAACTGTTATAGTCCCCCGTGAGAACATATACAAAAAGATGAAAAGCGGAAATGAAACAGATGTGGTTTATCTAGACTTTGCAAAAGCTTTTGACAAGGTAGATCATAATATATTAGCAAAGAAAATTTAAAAACACAATGTAGTGGATAAAGTAGGAAGATGGTTAAAATAATTTTTGCACAACAGAAAACAGATAGTTATGGCAAACGATGAGAAATCGGATGAAGCTAAGGTAATATGCGGTGTGCCACAAGGTACCGTGTTAGCTGCATTACTGTTTGTTATTATGATTGCAGACATAGAAAGTAATGTTAAGGACTCGGTAGTGAGTACTTTCGCTGATGACACAAGAATAAGTAGAGAAATTACTTGTGATGAAGATAGGAACGCGCTACAAAGAGACCTTAACAAAGTATATGATTGGGCAGAGGTAAATAGGATGGTATTTAACTCTGATAAATTTGAATCAATAAATTATGGTGACTGAGAAGGAAAGCTATATGCATATAGGGGACCTAATCATGAGTCAATCACAAATAAGGAAGCACTTAAAGACCATGGTGTGATGTTGAATAGGAACATGTTATGCAATGATCAAATAGCAATTCCATTGGCAAAATGTAAAGCAAAAATGGGAATATTGTTACGGCACTTCACAACAAGAAAAGCTGAACACATGATTATGCTTTATAAAACATATGTTCATAGTCCACTTGAATATTGCAATATGATATGGTACCCACACTATCAAAAGGATTTTGCACAAATAGAGAGTGTACAAATGTCCTTTACAGTTAGAATAGAAGAAGTTAAGGATCTTGACTACTGGGAAAGACTACAATCCTTAAAATTATATAGTCTAGAAAGGAGAAGAGAACGCTACATGATAATTCCGGCATGGAAACAGATAGAAGGAATTGCCAGAAACATCATGGAGCTAAAGATATCAGAAAGAGCAAGCAGAGGTAGATTAACAGTGCCCAAAACTATACTAGGAAAAATAAGGAAAGCACACAGGACATTAATCCACTACGCATCAGCATCGACAATGCAGCGTCTATTCAATGCGTTGCCAGCTCATCTGAGGAATATATCAGGAGTGAGCGTAGGTGTGTTTAAGAATAAGCTCGACAGCTGCATCCCAGACCATCCAAGATTGGAAGATAAATATACCAGAAGATGCACTAGCAGTTCTCTGGTATATATTAGAGGTGCCTCACACTGAGGGACCTGGGGCAACCCGAACAAGATGGAAGGTCTGTAAGGTAAGGTAAGGTCTCTCTCTGTGGCTAATAAGATATTACTTATTTATATTCACTCTCCCGTTACAGCAATTATACTCTGGTTGGATAGAAAAAACAAAAAAAAAAAAAAAAAAATAAAAAAAAAATGGCCTTCCACCTCTCTCTCTCTCTCTCTCTCTCTCTCTCTCTCTCTCTCTCTCTCTCTCTCTCTCTCTGTTGTGGCTAATAAGATATTACTTATTTATATTCACTCTCCCGTTACAGCAATTATACTCTGGTTGGATAGAAAAAAAAATTGGCCTTCCACCTCTCTCTCTCTCTCTCTCTCTCTCTCTCTCTCTCTCTCTCTCTTTTTGTGGCCAATAAGATATTACTGATTTATATTCACTCTCCCGTTACAGCAATTATACTCTGGTTGCATAGAAAAAAAATTGGCCTTCCACACCCCTCTCTCTCTCTCTCTCTCTCTCTCTCTCTCTCTCCTCTCTGTGGCTAATAAAATATTACTGATTTATATATAGTGTATGTTCACTCTCCCATTTTCGAGTCCGTATTCTATTTCAGCTAAAGCGGTTAAACTTCACTGCTTTACCATTTGGGATATCGTCATTTCCAGCGTTTTATTTGAACGTTGTATTT
Source organism: Macrobrachium nipponense (assembly GCF_015104395.2). NCBI lineage: Eukaryota > Metazoa > Arthropoda > Malacostraca > Decapoda > Palaemonidae > Macrobrachium > Macrobrachium nipponense. The sequence goes on from NC_061109.1 coordinate 5,213,173, forward strand.
TCTTCCTCTTATTCAAGACTTTCGCTCGAAATTCTTGTCACCGTCTTTTTACTCGACTGCCAACTAGTGCGTGCAACAACCGGTCACGAATCTTCTGCAATTATTCTCATTATAATCAGGTGCCTCATGAAAAGTTTGAAAAGCAAAAAAAAAAAAATCATCATTTCTTATCAGAGAAGTTAATGAAACTGCTCGATATCTTGATAAAATTAAAATATTATGTTTGCTTAAGCGTTGTCTGTCGTTTCATTTTTACTATCATTCGGAAGGTTATTGCTTTTTATATCTTTTTTTTAATCTCCTTGTCAGATAAGAATAAAAATTTTCAATTCCTATGTAAGCCCTAATTACGTTCTAATTTAAGAATACACTATATATGGGAAGAGTTTAATGCGAAATTCACTGAATGAAATTTGAAAAAAAAAAAAAATACACAACAGTTGAAAATGCTACTAAATTGAAGGGTTCAAAAGCATTGGAAATCAAATGCAAATGATGAAAAAAAAACAACAATGGAAAAAATACGTAAACAATACAAGATAAATCTAAATAAGTAGAGAAACAACAGTGATCACAAAGAGATCTGAAAAAAAGTCAAAACAAAGGGCGAGGAAATGAAGTTTGGAACAGGTAAACGAAATAAATAGAAAGTATTTA
>NC_061109.1:5218829-5235786 GCF_015104395.2 Macrobrachium nipponense
TAGTGAGCGACTTCAGAAAACAACAAGAACTCTTTAACGACGACGAAAGCAAGAGATTCTTCAAGCAACTTAGTATCATCGTTTAGTGAATAACTTCAAGAAACAAAACCGACGTGTCCTTTTTCCTAAGGCAACGCAAGCTTCGTCTCTCATTAGAATCATTCAAGAAAACATCGTTAGTGAGCGTTTCCAGCACTTCAAGAAACAAACCGAACGCGTCTGCAGCATTGGATCTTTCAAGGGCTCGAATCATCGAAACAACGCGCACGGGGGAAACTGAAGCCAAACCAGGTCATCCGCTAAATAGAGAAGGAGGACCAAGGCCGTGTGTCGTTATCGGAACACCGTGACTTCCCACAAAAGCAAGCTAAGTACAATTTTTTATTCATTTGGAGTAACTTTGAGTGTTTCCTTTGCAGGTCGAATTTCGTTATTCCTGTGGCTGAAGTTACGAGACATTCTTAATCTTACTTTTTTACAGAAATTATCTACATCATTGAGATTTCGCTACTGCGAGTTTTTTATCTTTGCGTGCCTGTTTCCAGAAGTTCTACTGAAATATCATAATCATATATTATGTTAATTTTATCATTTTGGGTGATTATTAATCCCTTACGTAACAAATTATATTAAACAGTGAATATTCGTTTACGCAGTGGACGTCTGTATTTATACTGATGCATGGATAGAGTCGTTAAGCACCGTAGTGATTAGAAAACACACAAAAAACAAGTTGAACACTCGTACAAATCTATATAAATTAGAGGTAACACTATTTCGGGTCATGACAATAAATGCTCCTTTGCAAAGTCCCGATCGCAGTTTTAGCCTTGAGTTTTTTGAGTTATATAAAATATCGAACCTTAATGACTCAACTTAACTTTAAAAATATGGCTGGATTGCAATGAATAACATGTCTGTAAAAAACTTTCATCAGGCTAAATGCGCTGACCAGGATCCCTCACTATTTCAAATTTTAGCAAAGAATGAAGTACAAACAGTTAATATTGAATGCAGTAGTGATAACTTGTCTTAATAGTAATCGCTCAGTTCCTAATAGTTCGTCATTCATTGCTTTATACGTAACCAGCAACATAATGCTAAAAACACACAATACGTTGCCGATGGTAATAAAGAGAAGGATCCTAATTATTACAAAAAGAAATAGAAACAGTAGCCCGTTCAGAATCAAACAAGCAAACTCGGTGACTGTGTCACCTAGTCAAGCGGTCAAGGTCAGTCAAAACTGCCGAAGTGTTCAAAGCATAGCAAATTCCACACAATAAGCGACTCTAGCAGAGTGGGGAAAAAGCCATGTTGGTTGGCATACATGCCAATATCTTTTTGAATTAAAAAGGATTTTTCCTATGAAACACACGACTGTATAAAGTAATCAGAGCAGGTTTTCGTTTAATTTTAATACATTAAGTTATAATAAATACTGGTGGATTAAGCCCAACTGTACGCGCCGTAAAAATTAGAATATCTTGTTTATTCCTATAGTACACGTAATATCCTGTATTTACGGACTCACCGTCTGTTGTTCGAACTTCCCTAATGAGAAGTCCAGATAAGCGAGCGCTTACAGATACCTCTATAGTTATAAAAAACATTGATCTGTATCTAGTGTAATTGTAAGATCCATCTAGGGGTATACAAAATATTATCTTACATCCTGCAAAATAAGGCGTGTTTATCAAAGGAAAATCCTATAAACCTTCAAACATATTAAAATCTGTTTGAACAAAAATGAGACAGTTAATCAAATAATAACTTATATAAAGGAACTATACATTTGTCTCATAAATCGTAACATTGTTCAAATGACACAACAGAATTCTCCCACAACCGCAGTCGCACTTTGCACGCAAAATCTCGAGAAGCATGCACCCTCGAATGTCTTAGTGCGTGTAAAAAAGACCTTTGCTGGGAAATGAAATTCTTTTAATCCTTACCGACACTCTGAAATATAACGATTTCCGCGAACAAAGCCCTAGACACGGTTGACACAGCAACAAGTTAATCTAGTGATCCACAAACGTATACACATCGTGGATACGGAAGTTATAAATATCGCTTTTTATTTTTTTGATTGTTGCTAACTTTTAATCCCGCCCAATCAGTCGTGGATGAATCTCTCTGTTAATCTATCTAAAGTAATATCCGTAAAGTCATTCAAGCAGAGGTGATTCAGCAGAAATTTTTTTTATCTTTTATCTGAATACCAGGAAGTTTCTCCACTAGCGAGTGATCTCTGGAAAAAACGGATGTAATTTAACACAAAATACGGTCTAAGGACAAACATAAAGCTATATACGTACCTTCGTGTAGACTCAATGAAATTTCAAAATAGAGATAAATGACGAAGTTGAAAAATGTTAGTAATAGGAGTCATTAGGAAATCACATAAGCCCATATAATTTTTCCCTCAAACGTCATGCCATAAAAGATCGGACTTGGCGTATCTGCGTAGATTTCTGTCGCTTAAACAAGGAAACGACTCCCGATAGTTTCCAGTGCGATGTACCGACGACATCTTATCTCTGTTAGGTTAGAATAAATTTTTTTCACCAACTTGGACTTACTTAAATGCTTTTACCAGATACCATTACCTAAGTGATTGTACCTCATACACCGTTTTCAGCACACTCAGGGGACATTATCAATTTTTTACGTATGCCTCCGGCTTACGTTGCGCCCCAATTACAATATAGTGTTTAGAGACTTTTAGGGGATACCTTACATGCCTATATTAGATGATCTTATAATCTTTTCTAATACCTTAGAAGTACATTCACATAAACTAGAGCTAGTGCTACAGAGACAAAGACAAATAATCTCAGAGTAAAATATCTAAATGTGAGTTTTTAAAAACCGAACATGTTTATCTAGGTTTTATGTGTCTAGTCAAGGTCTTAAAGTAGTCCATGGTAAGGTGTCGGCTATTCATAACTTCCGGTACCTATTAACGTAAAAAGGGGATACAGCACTTTTGCGCTGTAGTGGGTATTACAATCATATGCAAATATGTAACTCTTCAATCATGACAGCTCCTTTAACAGATCTTACGATGAAGAGCGTAGATTTATTATGGTCTAAAAAGCATCAACAGGCGTTCGATATCTTAAAAGCGGAATAATGCAGCTCACCTAACTTAAAAATCCCTGATTTAAATAAGGAATTTTTTTTATTGCAACAGACGCCTCAGACCAAGGGGTAAGAGGGATACTACTTCAGCAATATGATAAACAGTTCTTTCCTATAGCTTTTTATTCACGTAAACTAAAGCCCTCTGAAAGTAAATATGCAGTAACAGGCAAGGAAGGGCTAGGTATCGTTAACTCACTAGTACGTTTTAAGTTCATAATCTATGGCTATCCTGATAAAGTCCTTACTGAACATGAGTCCATTACCGAGTTTTTCAAAGGCTTTAATCACAGTTCAAAAGGAACTCGGTGACAAATGATCATTCAGGTCTTTGGAGCCAAGATAAGATATCTACCTGGGAAAGCAAATATCATAGCTGACGCATTATCCCGCAATCCCACACCATACAGCAAAGAACCATTAATTGGACTAAAAGATATAGAAACATCCGTGCCTATTGTTAAAATCGTATCTAAACAAGAAAATTCCTTAACCCAAGAGATCGCGAGCATTGAATATCTGGGTTGGAGCGCAGAACTGTTACAAACTGAACAAAGCAAGAGTCAACAGACATAACCCAAAACAATAAACACTTCGAACAGAAACAGAGTCAGCAGCAATAAACACCAAACAATAAACACTTCGAATCGGAAAAACAGGGTCAGCGGCTAAGCAAAAAACAATAAACAAAAACTTCGAGCAGAAACCCTAAAGCAAAAGTATATCTAAAGTATGTGTATCAGAATAATGTAATCAAATATAATATTATATGTAGGTCCGCGACGAGGAAAACCCGAAGAACACAGCAGATGATAAACGACCAGGTAGTAGTAATAATCTCTTTCATACCAATCGTCATAAACTGGTTGCATTCCGTCATCCAGGTTTCCCTACTATGTCACAGAAAGCCAAATCACTGTTTTACTGGCCTACAATGCTTACAGATATAAAAAGCACATAACTGATAGTAACACGTGTCATGAAAACAAGGGACACAATAAGACACCTGTCAGTTAAGGGCCTATCCTGTGCCAAATCAATCCTTGAAAGAATATACGTAGAATTATTAACAGAATTACGAGTCTGACAGAGGGAATAAACACTTCTTAGTGTTAATAGTTCCTTGACACGTTATGTAGAATTAATAGCACTAAAAACAAACACCGCAATTGAGTGCGTTAGGAATATTTATGAGTGCTAAATCAGTAAACATGGAATTCAAAACATAATAATAATCTGACTCGGGTGGTGTAAATCAATAATCTTCTTAACTCGTGTGAATTCCTTTCCATTAAGAAAACCAATAATATTTTATCACCAGAGTCCAATCGTTTGGTAGAATAACGGATAATTAAATAGGAAGTGTCAATGTCTTACGAGTTACAACTCGTGATATTGGATCCGAACTGGATTATAGCGGTTATCGCGGTTTTAAATACCTTTATCATTTATATCTTGTATCTATAGAATTGATGCCGCAAGTAGCCTTATACGGTACGCCGCTAGAACACTTTTCCACATATTTCAAGCCAAACCATTAATTTATCAAATATATATATAAAAAAAAATCTATAAACTAAATCAAATATAAAAAAATAAAATAAATATGGATACAAGTGGAGTCAATATAATACACTCCGTAAGAAGTCGGAAGGGTTACAAATTATAATAAAAAAAGGAATCACGATAAAATCAATAAGCGAAACGTAACTATAGGTTAATTAAATATTCAAATATATATGCGTAAAGATTTGAACTCTAACTTAACGCTTTAGTAATGACAAATAAGCTAAAAGTTCAAACACATATCAAAACCTACTGACATATTGTCTGTCCCGGTGATTTATATTCGTAGTCAATGAAAAAAAAATAATAATAATAAACAAATAAATAAATAAAAATAAAATAAAAGAGATTTAAAGTCAGGAAGTCTAGAAGTGAAAATCTTATCTATGGAATAATCCTATATGAATCTTATACAGGGCTAATAATATATATAGAATTTGTATGGAAACCTTTTTCATTAGTTTGAATAAGGAATATTTAATTTAACATAATTACAATTATGCAGATTTCCAACATGAAACTAATATATTGTTCAATTTTGGTACTGTTTTTTTTTTTCAGACATTCTTCTCATGTGGGTCGAGTATTAAAAAAACAAAAAAATTTATCCTAAAGTCGTATTTATTACAGCAAGTAACGTAACTCTTAAGCTGGTGATGACGTCATCAGTTCTAGAAGGTCTGTCGCGTTTGCCGTATCAGCATTGATTCCTTTAACCTCAAATATCTGTTTGCACAGGCTTCATCTCGCGCTTGCAAAGCAGATTGACTGGAGAAAGGAATGCTTAGCCCGAACTTCTCATGGGCAAGGCAGACGTGTCTATCCGTATGCGCAATGCAACTTTAGTTAAGGAGTTGCAATCATTTTAAAATTAATAACAAAATAAGCAAAATAGAATTTCTATAACAACAAAATGAATTATTTTTTTCTGAACCTCATAGACATTAAGAAGTATCAAGATATGTATATGAAATATTTACTTGCAACATTAGCCTATTACAATTCAAGTAAAACATTCATGGGAAAATGTCACATTTCTCTCGAAAAAAACCCAAAGTTTTATTTAGAAATTAGTTACATAGTGGGTTTTTTTCGTTGCATCTCCTACCTATTAATAAAGTTTTAAAAAGTTAAAAAAATTAACCTCAGAGGATGCGCGCGAGAAAATTGAATATGAAACTTTTGTTAGGGGCACATAGGATCAGATTTTATCACAACCTAATTCAGTTAGCATAGAGAAATACAGAATCATGATTAATATTCTCTTTGACTCTTATGTTGCCTGGCAATCTTACAAATAGCTCCATTTTGCCACTCTTTGTCTAGTAACTACTAAACCAGTAATATCGAATTTTCTTTGAGATTCGTAATGATATCTATTTATTTTTTATAATTATGGATATTTTTACAAGTCATCATAGACCTGGATAGGTTCACTCATTGTTAATGCCATGGATAAAAAAGTTTGTACAGCAGACTTTTTTGAATTCCAAAATATCAGCGAATTCATGGGGAAGTTGGTCTAAATGGCTCTCTCCCCTGTATTTGGATGTCGTATGATTGTACTTTGCCCTTGTGACAAGTATAATTTCACTTGCAGGCTGATTAATGGAACCTGGTTACAGTATCCTGCAGTACGAGAGTTTCACATCGCAACTTCAAAAAATCGTTCGTCGCTGCGGACGACGGCAGTCGAGTAACAACCGCCTACAATGTGAAAGGAATAAGCACCATCCTGGACTTCTTCGACCGACACCGTATCTCGTCGTTAATCTCGTTTTAATGCGGAACGCTCCGGCGGCTGTCGGAATCGACTACAAAAGGGACATACTTCTGACAAATTATGACCCGAAGGATATTCAACTCTACTTTGCTGGCGAAGGACTCGTGCTGGGATGGTTTTATTCATCGCAAACGTAATCGTGTAGCTTAGGACGCAGAGAATAAGTATGAGCGCAAAATAGTACGTTGGACCCGCCCAGGCAAATTTCCCCTTGTTTTAACCCTGTGAAATCGGCCGTTTCATTTGGCTATAGGTGGTTGTCTGGAAACTGTGTAATGGACGAAAAGTGGTTCGAAAGCTAGTTAAATGTGAAGTAGTTATAACCCTCGGTCATGTATCCTATATATATAAATGATCATAAATAACAGAATCGAAATATATTTTTGCGTGACGCACTAGGAATATATATATAAATGATCATAAATAACAGAATCGAATATATTTTTGTGTGTACGCACTAGGAATCTATATATAATGATCATAAATAACAGAATCGAAATATATTTTTTGCGTGTACGCACTAGGAATCTATATATAAACTTGATTCATAAATAACGGAATCGAAATATATCTTTGCGTGTACGCAATAGGAATCTATTTAAAGTGCACATATATTAATCATAATTATATGAATCAGATATATAACATTTAGCATAAAAATCAACGAATCAATCAGCATAAACATTAATAATTTTATCAATTCATATATGAAATTTTTTATCAGTTAAAATATGATTTTTATCATGTTAATCTTCATTCTATGCAAATTGTCAGAGTACATTAGTATTTTCTGTAGCATATGTATCTTAATGAGATGAAGTGAAAAACTGTATTATTATATATCACGTGATCACTATTATTTACCAACTATCATTGTTTTATATTTTATTACTTGAATCAATTCATGTACACCATGAATTTTTATTTACTTATATATATATATATATATATATATATATATATATATATATATATATATATATATATATATATATATATATATATATATATACATACATATATATATATAATATATATATATAATATATATATATATATATATATATATATATATATATATATATATATATATATTCATAGTGTCTGTATCACACTCCTATAAGTCAAATGCAAGTCAAGTTTGAGTAATATTCAGTAGTTGGTTTTGGTAGCTGACCGAGCCTAATGTAAGTGTTTACATAATAAAAATATGGAATGTTAGTCCATATATATAAAAGACTAAAACTAAAGAGGTCAACCAGATTGCTTGCAGGAATGTGATCAGACTAGAGATGCTAAAGATGACGTATACCCTAAAGTATGTGGTCATTCATTTGTTTTGAAACAGTCCAAGCTCCCTGCTTGAGACAACTACCGCGACCTATAATTCAAACGGCCTACGTGATCTGTAGCGTGTCTCATTTTGATTGTGTGTTCGTATGAAACTATGTCATTTGTATGTATGTTCATATGTTCGAACTACTGTCTGTTCCTTCATAACTTGTAACAGAGATGGTAGACGGGCAGAACAGAGTTAGCTATCGTCATTAGAAGACCTGTATATCTTTACCTAAGCTTTATCATGTAGAGAGAACAGAAGTAGCCATCATCATTGGCAGAAGCGATCAAGCTATCGTTATTAGAAGACTTGTACAATCATATCTGATCTTCAGCATGTAAAACTTCAGAAGAATATATATATTTTTATACTTCGTGTTTTCTACAAGAACCTCCTTTCCATGAGTTTAACACATCATCGTCATAAACAAGAAGATAATCCCGACTTCGTAAGTGATCTACAAACCCCAAGACACTCCATTGAAGATGGAAGTGCAATACCAACCGACTTAGCGTAAGATTATAGCAAGTCTAACATTACCTCATAGGGCGCCTTATCATACAAGGCACGAGCCCTAATACATATATAAAGAAAAAACATAGTCAATATACGAGTAAATACAAAGAAAAGCGATTTAAAAATATATTCTTCCCTGAATTCTCGTATCTGTGTCGTATTACGGCAAGAAAAATACAATGCTCACGAGACATGCGACGCAAATTAAGGTGAAAATAACCGATGCCAATATTGCTCAGAAAAAAATATTTAAAGAATGCAGTTCCATTAAAAAGTGTTGCAAAAAAAAGGAATTATCTGAGAAAACACATTTTGAGATAACGAAGCGGGAAAATTTCCTGCTCCATTTCTCAAAATATCATGACTTCAAATTTCTTGAATTAATTAATTTCTAATGATAAGGAAAATGCTGGTAATAGTGTTCTACATTCTTAAAACTAGGTCATTTTTTTCTAAGCTGTAAATAAGTTTAGATAAATATGGTGAAATTTATTGCAAACATCAAAAATGAAATGAGGTTTCTAATTGCTTATTTGTGAAAAGCTTTTAATATTCATTCGTTTGTTTCGTTAGAAGTTAGTGAGATGAATACTCAACGGTAATAACTTGCCATATTTCACTCACTATTTTCAATACATTTTCATTTCAATAACAAATATGATCAGGTTTAGATGTTTCATATTGAATTAGAAAAAAAAACAGCCATTCCTGTTATTTATTGATCTGCTACGACGATCATATTGTAGCACCCACGTGGTAGGCCTACCTGCGGAATCAGCTCTCTCGGCACAAGAGCAAACACGTGGTGGCCATGTGGTCCATAGAAAACACAAGTTTTCACAATCAAGTCTCATGCAAATATATCCATTACCATCATTGCAACCTTTCATGTATTGTTATCAGTCTAGTTCCTCAGTGGACGAGTGGGTTGCATACTTGCCCATCAATCTGTAGCCTGAGTTCACTTCCCGCTGCTGCCAGTTAGGAACCAGAGAAATTTGTTTCTGGTGATTGAAATTCATTTCTCGATGTAGTGTGGTTCGGATCCCACAATAAACTGTAGGTCCCGTCGCAAAGTTACCAATTGGGACCTTGTCAGGTCAATGAAAACCTCATCCTTTGGACCAGCCCTAGGAGAGCTGTTAATCAGCTCAGTAGTCTGGTTAAACCAAGATATACTAAACTTAAAATTGTTATCATCCTATGCTCCATTGTGCCAGCTGTGCAGTTATGTATGTCCATGTTTATGTTGTATTCAAATGTGTTGCATTTATGTATATGTGAATTTGCATCTGTGAAGAGCACAGATGCTCAGATTTAATGCCTCCCTCGATTTGGTGACAGGCTGGGACTACTTTCCAGCTCGCAACGAGTGATTGACCTTTACGAACTCTCGTTTGTACCTCACCTCACAATATATATGATACACACTTCACATATTTTTTAATATAAATGTTAAGAAATGGGATATAGTCCTTTTTCTGCTATCTGTGTAATATGATTAAATAGACCAATATATGAGAAATGAAAATCGATAGTGTTTTATAAGACAAATAGTGCGATGCTGAAAAATTAATTCTAATAAGCGATATCAGTGAGTAGGAACTACAGGAGTCTGAAAATTAGTGAACATTCTGTAGCATCACATCTCCATATCTACCAGATATGTTCGTTTACTCGGGGAGTAAGCCTACAAACTATTTTGTTGTTATTGCTGTTGGGGGGAGGCCTAGGAGAGGAGTGTGAAAGACTAAAAAGGTCTGACAGGAATTTTAGGATAGGATATTTGTGATTTATTTATTAGAATGAAAATGTAAAAAAATAAATGCTGTGTATGTTAAACAGTACATAAAAATTATTCCTTATAAAATATAGCGCATTTATTTAAATTTTCGTTTGTGAAATAAGGCTCTATTTGATCGTAGATTTTAGCACGTTTTAATTTACGTTAAAAGTTAGGAAAATAATGTTTACAAATTTTGCACGCATCCCGAGTAAGCTGGATGTTGGATCACACCTTGTTCGAATAGAATTCCCACTTGAAATCTGAAAAGAGATATTTGATCAGATGCTCATACCCTCGGCATATTTGCCTCGTAAACTGCGATTCGTGACGAAGCCTCCCCAAATACACTCAGGAGAGTTATAGTAAAATTCCATTCTTTACTCAATTCGGTTTCTTTTCAGATATGAAGGAGGCGAAAGCGTTTTCAACATATTTTATGCAATTGTGCAAGAAATTCTATGTTATAACTGAAGTACAGGGCAAATAAATATCAAGTTGCCGTTCATATTCCCTTTCTTCAATCTTGCTATCCACCCTCCCCTAACAATTATTTTAAGATACAATTGCTTTGAGGATTTCCTCATTTTCCTTTCCTATGAAGGACCTCATAGGCCCCAGTGCCTGGCCCTTGGTCTAAACTATATTCCATTCCACTAATAAATAGCACTATGCACTTTGTATTTAATTGATTCTACTCTTACAAGTTCAAAATAAAAACCTGTGGGTTATTTATATCGTACATTTCATACTCACCACTCAATGCACCTAGTTAGATATGATGATTATATGGAGAAAATTCCCCGGCAATATATCTGTATGATACAAAAATACAGATTATTTGCACTGTCAACCTACAACCAATAATAATGTCCCATTGTATTAAAAAAAAATTTTCAATGGAAAATATCTTTCCTTCCATGGAAAGGCTGGTATTATAAAAGAGCCACACATTTTTTTTAATGTATTTTTGATATTATGCGTCCATGAGGTGCTTTGCCAAGAATATATCGAAGTTTAACCAGACCACTTAACTGATTAAAAACTCTCCTAGGGCTGGCCCGGAGGATTAGATTTTTATTCACGTGGCTAGGAACCAGTTGGTCACTCAGCAAGGGGCCCTACATTTTATTGTGGAATCCGAACCACATTAAATCGAGAAACGAATTTCTAATCACCAGAAATAAATTGCTCTGATTCCGCATTCCCGGCAGGCGGGAGAGAACTCTGGCTACCAGATTGGGAGGCGAGTACGCAAACCATTCGTCCAATGAAGAACTAGGTGATTTGTCAAGATTGATAGTTTTTCCGCTATTCTTTTTAAGCGATACGCTCCGCAACAGGCGGGAGACACCAAAACGGCGGTATTACTACAGTAATCACAACGTTACCAGTAAATCATCAGTGGGATTTCCCTCCCCCCCCCCCCCCCCCCCCCCCCCACCCCCCCCACCCCCCCCCCCCCCCCCCCCCCCCCCCTCCCCCCCCCCCCCCCCCCCCCTCCCCCCCCCCCCCCCCCCCCCCCCCCCCACCTCCCCCACCCTCTCTCTCTCTCTCTCTCTCTCTCTCTCTCTCTCTCTGGTAAAATTCGGGTTTTGACCCTATTAAATCATCTTGTGGAAAGAAACAGAATTTAAAAAACTGAATAGATATATGCGAAAAGTAAGTACGCTAACATTTTTGTATATACCCTACAGACGGAAAAGGTAAATCATCGCTGAGAGAGAGAGAGAGAGAGAAAGAGGAGAGAGAGAGAGAGAGAGAGAGGAGAGAGAGAGAGAGAGAGAGAGAGAGAGAGAGAGAGAGAGAGAGAGACCGACGCACATATTTGGCTTTCACAGTGGTTTCAGAAAGTGGCTTTTTTGTTTATTTTCATGAAAATAATAATAATAATAATAATAATAATAATAATAATAATAATAATAATAATAATAATAATAATAATAATAATAATAATAATAAACTATTCGGAACCAACCAGAAAAGACTATACAGCCAACTAAGAGGGAAGACAACCACCAGAAATTCCTGAAGCCGAACCAAGTAAGAGACTCTGGGAAAACATATGGAGCAATCCGGTATCACACAACAAACATGCAACATGGCTCCAGGAAGTCAAGGAAGAAGAAACAGGGAGAATAAAACAAAGATTCACAGAGATCACGACAGACACAGTCAGACACCAACTAAAGAAAATGCCAAACTGGAAAGCCCCAGGTCCCGATGAAGTCCATGGATACTGGCTCAAAAACTTCAAGGTCTACATCCACGAATAGCAGAACAACTCCAGCATTGTATCTCAAATCACCATGCACCCAAATGGATGACCACAGGAAGAACATCCTTGGTACAAAAAAGACAAGAGTAAGGGAAATAGCCAGTAACCACAGGCCTATCACCTGCCTACCAATAATGTGGAAGTTACTAACAGGTATCGTCAGTGAAAGGCTATACAATTACCTAGAGGAGACAAACACCATCCCCCAACAGAAAGGCTGCAGAAGGAAGTGTAGGGGCACAAAAGACCAGCTCTTGATAGACAAAATGGTAATGAAGAACAGTAGGAAAAGGAAAACCAACCTAAGCATGGCATGGATAGACTATAAGAAAGCCTTCGACATGATACCTCACACATGGCTAATAGAATGCCTGAAAATATATGGGGCAGAGGAAAAACACCATCAGCTTCCTCAAAAATACAATACTTACAAGCTCTGGAATAAGACTAGCAGAGGTTAATTATCAGGAGAGGGATCTTCCAGGGCGACTCACTGTCCCCACTACTCTTCGTAGTAGCCATGATTTCCATGACAAAAAGTACTACAGAAGATGGATGCCGGGGTACCAACTCAAGAAAAGAGGCAACAGAATCAACCATCTGATGTTCATGGACGACATCAAGCTGTACAGTAAGAGCATCAAGGAAATAGATTCCCTAATCCAGACTGTAACGATTGTATCTGGGGACATCAGGATGGAGTTGGAATAGAAAAATGCGCCTTAGTCAACATACAAAAAGGCAAAGTGACGAGAAACTGAAGGGATAAAGCTACCAGATGGGAGCAACATCAAACACATAGATGAGACAGGATACAAAATACCTGGGAATAATGGAAGGAGGGGATATACACCAAGAGATGAAGGACACGATCAGGAAAGAATATATGCAGAGACTCAAGGCGATACTCAAGTCAAACTCAACGCCGAATTATGATAAAAGCCATAAACACTTGGGCAGTGCCAGTAATCAGATACAGCGCAGGAATAGTGGAATGGACGAAGGCAGAACTCCGCAGCATAGATCAGAAAACCAGGAAGCATAAGACAATACACACCCAAAGCACTACACCCAAGAGCAAATACGGTCAGACTATACATAACACGAAAGAAAGGAGGGAGAGGACTACTAAGTTATAAGTAGGACTGCGTCACATCGAGAAACAGAGCACTGGGGCAATATCTGAAAACCAGTGAAGACGAGTGGCTAAAGAGTGCATGGGAAGAAGGACTAATAAAAGTAAACGAAGACCCAGAAATATACAGACAGGAGAATGACAGACAGAACAGAGGACTGGCACAACAAACCAATGCACGGACCAATACATGAGACAGACTAAAGAACTAGCCAGCGATGACACATGGCAATGGCTACAGAGGGGAGAGCTAAAGAAGGAAACTGAAGGAAGGATGATAACAGCGGCACAAGATCAGGCCCTAAGAACCAGATATGTTCAAAGAACGATAGACGAAAAACATCTCTCCCATATGTAGGAAGTGCAATACGAAAAATGAAACGATAAACCACATGGCGCAAGCGAATGCCCGCCACTTGCACAGAACCAGTACAAAAAGAGGCATGATTCAGTGGCAAAAGCCCTCCACTGGAGCCTCTGCAAGAAACATCAGCTACCTTGCAGTAATAAGTGGTACGAGCACCAACCGGAAGGAGTGATAGAAAACGATCAGGCAAAGATCCTCGGGACTATGGTATCAGAACGGATAGGGTGATGCGTGCAAATAGACAAAGTCAAGAAGAAAGTATCACTCATTGATGTCGCAATACCATGGGACACCAGAGTTGAAGAGAAAGTGAGGGAAAAAAATGGTAAGTATCAAGATCTGAAAATAGAAATAAGAAGGATATGGGATATGCCAATGGAAATCGTACCCATAATCATAGGAGCACTAGGCACGATCCCAAGATCCCTGGAAAGGAATCTAGAAAAACTAGACGCTGAAATAGCTCCAGGACTCATGCAGAAGAGTGTGATCCTAGAAACGGCGCACATAATAAGAAAAGCGATGGACTCCTAAGGAGGCAGGATGCAACCCGGCAACCCCACACATAAATACCACCCAGTCGAATTGGAGGACTGTGATAGAGCAAAAAAAAAAACATAAAAAAAAAAAAAAATAATAATAATTATTATTATTATTATTATTATTATTATTATTATTATTATTATTATTATTATTATTATTATTATTATCCCCATTTTAAATTTAATGGACGACACAAAAGTACCTTCCTCCACTCTTGCTCTAGCGCTATAAAGAAAAAAATGTTTTGTCTTTGTTCCGGAGGGACACGGAATGCGAAAAACAAAGTTAAGAAAATAAGAAATGGCATGTCCTCATTTCCATAACGTGAGAATCAGAGGTGTTAGATTTAACCTGGTTAACGCTTTGGCGAATTCCCCTGGATAAAACGTAGATTAAAGTGTATTTCTCGCCAGAGGAACCAGACATTCTTCAGCAAAGTAATTTGACACTATAAAATACCTTCATTGTGATGAAGCTCCCCTTCTATTTTATTATTCAACTTTTTTTCCTCAAAATTTGAACAATGTAATTTTTTTTTTTTTTTTATAGTATCTACTGCCAGCATCCTGGATTTAAGATTCAAGTGTACTACTTGTAAGGTTTTGTTGAACTATTACTTTCGTAAATATATTAAAAGGCTATTCGGAACTTTTTTTGTATAGACAACATGACTTCTGGATGCAAAAGAGGATCATAGAGGTTAATTATAATTGTCTTTTGATATCTGCAAGATATCCCACAAACAAGCATGTCTCTCTTAGTCAAAGTTTTAACGAGTGCTTGAACGTCTATAAATGGATAAAATGGGATGTGTGTGTATGTTCCACATGTACTTTGAAATGCATCGAATAATTTCATTCAAGTTTGGTATACATACTACTTACCATCTGGGAATGAACACTGTGGTATCAAGACATCACTGACACCAAAAGGGGGGAGGGTTAGTGCTGGGGCAAGTGTGGCGAGGGGGTTAATGTATAAATAACAGAAAACGACAGATATTAGTTTCTAATCCATAGTTTTCGAGGTTGCTGAGATGAATAGTGACCCTTCCCATTCCCTTTTGGTTCAAGTTCAGTCTCGATAGGGAGGGAGTGTTAAAAAACTATCTATATCTATATATATATATATATATATATATATATATAATATATATATAATATATATATATATATATATATATATATATATACCACGAATTTACATTACAACTTATTATTACTCTTAATTCACACAAGGCTTTTTTATACTCGCATATAAAATTCAGTGATTTTTGAGAACAGTTTTCCACCCAAATGTAGCAAATTAAACCTTCAGTGTCTTAAGGGTTTGATACAAAGGTACACAGTTGACCAGGCTACCAAGAGACACATAAGATAATTTCGATCCTAATGTATGAATTCCTTTCGAAAAAATTCAGTACACGGTTATGAAGTTAACTAATTTCCGAAATAGAATAATTTGGTAAGTTGATTACACGTGCCAATTAATGATATTTATTTTATCACTAACTCACACACGGATTTTTTTTTATAATTCTTAAATATTAAGCAGTTAGTAGCTGTTAGCCCCGAATTCGCTTCACCTAAGGAGTAAGGTAGATTGATAATGAAAAGTGTTCTTTAGTGTTTGTTACAGAGGTAGGCAGCTAACATTTACAAAAGTTAAATCGCGTGCGTGTGTGTGTGTTTGTGTGTGTTTGTGTGTGTGTGTGTGTGTTTTCTACCAGAAAGTGTGTGATAACTATGACTTTGGTTCTATATAATTGCGTAGCTCTATTGTCGTTTACAATAAATGTTCGTCACATAATAAATCTGTCGAGAAAGAAGGTTTAAAAGGCCTCCCTACATGGTCTCCTCTGTCTTAACTTTCTCTGAAAAAAAGAAACAGATTGCAGAAAAGTTGGAGAAACTTGAACGATATTGCTTTTGTTTCCGGGCGTGACTTCAGTAGACGTAGCTTTGACCAGGGTTTGTGATGTTCAATTTGAAACAATCTTTCCAACTTATATATATATATATTATATATATATATATATATATAATATATATATATATATATATATATATATATATATTTAGATATATATATATATATATAAGTACTTCTTTAAGGTATTTTTGGAAGACATAAATATCGGAAGCCTTCGATCAAGTAATGTTATAAAGGAATGTATTTATCTATTTATGATCAATATATTAATAAAAGTTCATGTATATATATATATTTTCATATATATATATATATATATATATATATATACTATATATATATATAATATATATATATATATATATATATATATATAAAACTTTTATGAATATTGATTATCAATAGATAAATACATTCCTTTATAATACTACGTGGTCGAAGGCTTATGATATTTACGTCTTTCAAAATCCCTTAAAGAAGTACTTGGTTGAATTACAGAAATCCTTAAACAATTGTAAAGGTTCTGGTGTTTCTTTACGGAAGCGTTTCATCTTCTCCCACTTCTCGC
>NC_061109.1:5236286-5258786 GCF_015104395.2 Macrobrachium nipponense
TTTTGTCGGAGCATATCTATCTTTCTCGGAGCTTCGTTATGATCCATACCGTCTTTCGTCTCATCTGAGAAGGAGAAGACCAGCCTCAACCAGCCACTCCAAGAGACGGCACCCTCCTTCCGACAGTGGCACGTAGGGCGCCGCCCGCCGGCACCATAGAGCCGATCGAACGGACCAATCAGGTGTCCCTGCCCAATACTACGCTCCCAGTCTCCAGCGTCCGCACGCGAAGAGCAGCGCGAGCTTCCACCTCTGCAAGACGGCTTGACTCAGGAACTTAATCCTCTGTTCAGCCAATGAAAACACGCGCCCATCAGACAGAGCACCTGGGACACAATAAATACCGCCGAACGACCCCATTCCAAATTTACGGGCTGCTCTGTGAGCAAGAGCCCGTGCTGGCACAAGGCCAGCTTAATCTTAAACAACAACAACAACCCATTCAATCAGTTCACGCTCACCTTCCTTGAAGATGAACCGATGATACGGTTGAAACGTTGGAATTCCATTACTAAGATTTGTTAACCACGTTTGTTATCATAACAATAAATTAGTATTTTTAGAAAACATTTCTTTAACCAAGATATGAACATCGGCCAGCTATTAGCAAATATCAGCCCTGATGAGAAGAGAATAATAAGAAGAATTGAACAGACCACATATAAAATCAATTTCACTGATGCTGCCATCATCTTTAACAAAAATAAAATAATAATAATAATAATAATAATAATAATAATAATTAAATGAAAAAGAGTTATTAACCTTCTATGTATTTGAGCTGATTTCTTGCGTTCAAGACCAACTTCCAGAATTGTCGTCGATGTTATCGTCAATTAGATACGATCTGTTAACTTTAAAAAATGCAAAAGATTCCTATCCATTTCAGCTTTCTGTAAAAGATATCTATTGAGATGATTGTCCGTCCGTCGGCACTTTTTCTGTCCGACCTCAGATCTTGGAAAAGACTTGAGGCTAGAGGGCTGCAAAATGGTATTGCTTAGCCACCCTCCAATCGTCAAACATACCAGGTTGCAGCCCTTATAGCTTCGGTAGTTTTTATTGTATTTAAGCTTAAAGCTAGTAAATGATCGTGCGTCCGGCACTGCTACTTGTGCGCGTTTTTCCTGTTACTTTCATTCTCTCTGCTTCTCTCTAGATTTCTTCATTTCCCCCGTCTTACAAAGTCTCTCTCTCTCTCTCTCTCTCTCTCTCTCTCTCTCTCTCTCTCTCTCTCTCTGGCTGTGTCTAAAACCTTTGGTCTATCAAAGGTTATGGAGTACATTCCTCTCATGTCCCAGCTATTCTTTCGCGACTGTGGGGCCAAAAGTGTTGGAATTGGGAGCCTTCATCACTGCCGAATCCAGCGTAAGAGTTGATATATCTTCTCCAAAGCTCCGCCTTCCAAAAGCTCTGTTGACGGGATAATATGGAAAGACTTAGGAATTTATTTTCCAGTTGCGACAAGCAAGGAAGTCTAGGTAGGAACTTTTGATCTTCCTTGGATATTCTAAAAGAAATGACTTGTGGGGGGGTGGGGGGAGCGGTGGTGAATAATAATTCCACTACAAGATTGGATTTCAGTCTTATTTACTGTTGTTTATGGTAACCATTTTTCCAAGGTGTCGTAAATAAATATTTAGAGCAACATTCTGGGTTCAGTTGTATGAATATTATTTTTCAACAAGGCCCATGAAAGGCAAATAGCAATAAACACTGCTGGAGAAGTACACACATATAAACACAACTTATTTTTATTATTATTATTAGCTTTGTAGAGCATTTCAGTACTACGGAGTCCCCTGAACACAAAAGGCGTAAAAGCCACCAGCCAACGAGTTTTTCCGAGTGAGCGTAGATGAGTACACTGAATAGAATAATGAATAGAGGCAAAATACGCAAACAGACGCGATACTTTATTGGATGAGGTCGTTAGCTCTGCCCATGAAATACTGGATGCATTACTGTACGTATTTCACTGGGTGGGGCAAGGTAGGTAGAGGATCGGGAGGGTAGGGTAGGGGACGTGACACAGCACCCACCTTCTGCAAACCTGTTTGTCCGCCCCGGGTGGGGTTACGTAGGTAGGGGATCAGGGGGCTAACGGAGACATGACGGGCAGCGTCGGGTTCTAGCGCGGCATATCGTGTGCCATCAAGCTAGAAATGATAATAATTAGCAATGATGTTATATAAAAAACTTATTATTTTATGAATTTATTAGAGATTTATTCAGATAATACGCGAACCGACTTAGGAAAAATCAGAAGGAAATGAATCAGAAGCAAGAGCACGATTACAAATGGCAGAGGCTTCCCCGTTGATCGAGTGGTTTTCGCGCCGCTGCTACCAAACTGGTGGTCCGAAGTTCGATTCTCAGCTCTGCTAACGCGGAATCGAAGGAATTTATATCTGGGATAGAAATTAATTTTTCGATATAATGTGGTTCGATTCCACAAAAAACTTTAGGTCCCGTTGCTATTGACCAATTGGTTCCTAGCCATGTAAAAAAATTTCTAATCCTTCGGGCCAGCCCTAGGAGATAGCTGTTAATCAGCTCAGTAGTCTGGTGAAAATAAGATATACTTAACTTTAGCAAATGGCCGAATGGGACGTTAACGCTAGCTTTCTGTCTGCTGTCAATCCCGTTCTCTCTCTTTGATATTGCAGCATCTACTCAGATAAATGATCAGAGGAACCCCAATGCCTTGTGTAGGTTTCGAGAGATCTTGGTGACGAAAGTCTTTCAAAGGGACTTACTCCTTCAAGATGATGGATTCTTATTCAGCAAATTCCTACATCAAAATAGGTAACGCTGGAATTAAGCCGATTAATAATAATAGATGATGTCGTCATGAAGAGAGGAGTAAGTTCTACATTCTCAGTGTCTTAATGCTCCTTAGGGTGTTCAAGCAGATGGTCTTAATCGTTTATAACAATCTAAGATTTTTAAAACAGAAAATAAGACTGCTAGGAGGAGTTCTTTCGTGACCTTATGTGACAGGTCAATGTAAGAGAAGCAAACAAGGGAGAGTCTATATTTAGATGCCTGTTATCCTCACATCAAGTAAAAATGAAAATGAACGAAATCTTCCTTCTGTCCCCAAGTATCAACAACACACTTCAAGGGAGAGTATAACCAGAGGTTATATTTGTGTTTACAGATACTTACTACTCATTAAGTATAACTACCCTGTTAACAATTTTGTCTTCTTTTAAACTGTATATCATTATAAGTTAGTCTTAAAAATAAAGTCATTCAGGAAGGATCTATGTGAGTTTCTTGTCCGTCCAAATATACTTCAATGGCGACGAGGAACTGACTCAACGAAAGGGAAAATTAAGGATGGCGCAGTTTGGGTAATATAGCAGCATATGACAAATCCGAGGACTTTGAAGATTATGTCGAAAGGTTTGATCAGTTCTGCTTAGCAAATGACATAACAGAGGAAGATAAAAAACGGGCAGTTTTCTTGAGCGCCGTCGGCGCTCCTACATATGGACTTCTGAAGACATTGCTTGCCCCTAATAAGCCCTCATCAAGGACTTATCGAGAACTTACTGAGCTTTTGAAAAATCACCTTCACCCAAAACCCATCCATATAGCTGAACGTTTCAAGTTTTACAATAGGAACAACGTCCAGGAGAATCCATCACTGATTATGCAACGGAGCAACGGAAATTGGCAGAAACATGTCAGTTTGGTGCTTTTTCAAGAGAGTGTTTTAAGAGACTTGTTTGTTATTGGATTGGCCACCGCTCGGCACAGAGGAAACTATTAAGTGAACAGGAGCTTGACTTAAAGAAAGAAAGCATTTTCGATTGCTTTAAGTCAGGAAATGGCTGATGAAAACGTCACGAAGATTCAGGGTCAAACTCAGGAGGTAAAAAAAGTTGTTGGGCCGAAAGCTTCTCCCTCCGAGTGTTACCGTTGTGGGAAGACAAACCATAAGGCTGATGTTTGTTCCTTAAGGATACTGAGTGTAATGGGTGTCATAAAAAAAGGACACCTTCGTAGAATGTGCCGAATGGGAAAATCACACCACAGTCAATCGAAATTGGAAATATGGAAGACAAGGAAGGAAAACGATTGACGGTAACATGGCAGAGGAGGAGACCAGCTGCTCGAAAGAAGAAAACTACAGAGTGCAAACTACAGGATGAATTGGTGCATACATTGAAATACTGTGTTAAGAAAACTGAAAGCAAGACACAATAAGGTTCCAAAGATAATAGTGAAAGTTAAATTAAATGGGATACCAAATTGATATGGAATTGGACACGGGAGCTCTGTGTCACTGATAAGTGAAGAGTTCTACGCTAAACATCTGAAAAATACAGTACTTCAATCCAGCGATATTGTGCTGAAAACCATGACGGGAGAAAAAAATAGAAGTCGTCGGGATATGCTACGTAACTATGGAAGTTCATTGACACAGAGTGGAGGAAGTGCCATTGTATGTGGTACAGGGGAATGGACCTGCCTTATTCGGTAGGGACTGGCTGCATTTTGCGAAATTTGACTGGAAAAAAAGTTAGCTGTAAATCATCTGCATTCTGGTATTCTGAAAACCTCAAAGTTAGAAAGAACTGTTAAGGAAATATGGTGATGTCTTTGAATGGTGAAAACTGGGTACAGCCAAGAATATAAAGGGCTCATATTCGTGTGAGAGAGGATGCCAAAAAAACCAATCTTTTATAAAGCGAGGACAGTTCCTTATGCAATCAGGGATGCTGTGAATGCAGAACTTAAAAGACTAGAATTGGAGGGAATTATTGAGAAAGTTGACTATAGTGAGTGGGCGGCACCGATATTGCCCGTTTCAAAAGACAATGGTTCTATTAGGATCTGTGGTGACTTCAAGGTCACCATAAATCGTTATGTGGAAAACCCTAAACATCCAATGCCAAATCCAGATGAACTATACCAGCAACTGAACGGTGGGAAAACTTTCTCAAAGTTAGATATCGCAAGCTTATCAGCAAGTGGCAATTAGATGAGGAATCTAGGAAATATGTCACGATTAACACACTTGGTTTGTACAGATACACGTTTACCATATGGTGTCTCAGCAGCACCACAACTTTTTCAGTCTTAATGGGATAAAGTTCTGCAAGGAGTGCCTTGTGGATGCAACATAGATGATATTAGTCTTACTGGGGAGAACCGAAGCTGAACATTTACACAATCTTGAAAAGGTACTTGAGCGGTTGCACATCAATGGGTTGAAATGTAATTTGTCGAAATGTGAATTTATGAAGCCCTCCTTGAAATATTGAGTTTCATTGTAGATGAAGAGGGTATTCATATGACGGAGGATGCCACCCTTGCAGCAGTTACATGGGGGCACCAAGGCCAGGAATCAAGGTCTGAAATGCAATCCTTCCTGGGGCTGGTAAACCATTACCGTCGCTATGGTGCCAAATCTCTCATCAGTCACAGCGCCTCTCACGGAATTACTGCATAAAGACAGAAAATGGCATTGTCAGTGAGTGTGAAAGAGCTTAAAAAAAAATGCTGACCACTGAAAACAGGAGTATTAGTGCACTATGATTTGAGTAAACCTGTGACGTTGGCAGTAGATGCATCACCCAAAGGACTTGGAGCAGTGCTTTCCCATATCACCAGTAACGGAGAAAGACCAATGCTTATGCATCAAGAATGTTAACACCCACTGAACGTAACTATTTCCCAAATTGAGCGTGAGGGTTTGGCAATCATCTTTGGACTACGGAAGTTCATCAATATTTATATGGTCGCAAATTCACCCTTATTACAGATAACAAACCTCTGTCATACATTTGGGACCCAGGAAGGGCATTCCAGTCCTTGCAGCTGCAAGAATACAATGCTGGGCTATACAGTTAGCAGCTTATGATTATGACATTGAATTATGTCGTTCAAGTGACAATGGAAATGCTGATGCACTCTCACGGTTGCCTTTACCAGATTGTGACTCCAATGCATCAGATGAGCTTGTAAACTGGAACCAAGAAGCAACTGCATTTAACATGCACCAGGTGAACTCTCTTCCTGTAACTGCGAAATCTATTTGCAAGGGAAACTTTGCATGATGCTGTACTGGCTAGAGCTTTATATTATACAAGAAATGGATGGCCAGACTCTGAGGACATAGCACATGAACTGAAACCCTTCCATAGCCCCGTCAGCGTGAGTTTTCAATTGAAGAGGGATGTCTTCTATGCGGTGCCAGGGTGGTAATACCGTCGAGATATAGGATTCAAAATCTTAAAAGAGCTACATGGTGGTCATCCCCGGGATTGTTAGGATGAAAGGATTAGCTCGCTTGCATGTGTGGTGGCCGAATATCGATCAAGATATTGAAAACACTGTGCAAAGGTACTCTGCTTGTCAGGCTACTCAGCCAATGCCGACTCGTGCTGAGGGTAATCCGTGGAAATGGCCATCTGGTCCGTGGAAAAGAGTACATGTTGATTTCGTAGGACCATTCCTGGGACAAATGTACCTCATTATGATGACGCATATTCAAAATGGCCAGAAATACACCCAATGAAATCAGTTACAACTATGAATACCATCGAGATCATGCGGCGGGTATTTGCTCAGCATGGGGTTTGTGTAGAGCTCGTGTCTGATAATGGAAGACAGTTTGTGGCTGAGGAATTTAAAGAGTTCATGACCCAAAATGGTGTAAAGCATATACTGATACCTGCTTATCACCCAAGCAGCAATGAATGGCAGGCCGAAAATACAATAAGAACATTCAAACAAGGAATGAAAAGGGCGATGAGAACATTGCAATCGTGTAATACATCTTTAAATACCACCAAGTTGTGTCAATTTCTACTGACTTACCGAACTACACCTCACTGTACAACAAAGCGACGCTGCAGAGCTCATGGGTCGGCAGTTACGCACTCGCCTTGATTTACTACACCCAGATGCATCTCAGCGAATTGAAAGAAAAGACACAGAGAACGAGAGACCAATGAGGGAACTCGATATAGGGGACGTGGTACTGGTTCGGGATTATCGTCAAAATACCAAGAAGGGCATATGGACTCGAGGAGTTGTGGTTCTTAATTGGGTCCATGCACATACAATGTACAAGTGGACGGTAACTTTATATGGAAGAGGCATAGTGATCAAATGAGACTGATCTCCAATGATTCTCAAGATAACCAAAATGACTTTTTAGCACGTGATTCTTCAGAGTTGGTCAGCTATCCAGACCCGCCATTACCAAAGAGTACATAAATACTCGTGAAGAGTTAGGCGATGCAGTTTCAGGTGCAGAGAAGAATGAAATTCCAAATGTAGAAGAAAAGGAGGCGGCAGCTGCAGAAGAACTATCGGAAATGAAAATGGTAAAACTTCTGATGGCTCACCTAATAGATCGATATCTGAATTACCAAAACTTCGAAGGTCTACAGACAAAGTAGACCACCTGACTATTTTAGAATGTAAAATAATTAATAGCATTATGTATGTTTTTGTATTATTTATTCAAAGCTATGCCACCATTTAATTATTGATTGCGCTATCCTTTTATTTGCTTTAATCTTTCATTCTTTTTCCCGAGGGGAAAAGGTGTTAGTATTTATGTTTTATAACTACCTATTACCACCAAGGTTATATTTGTGTTTTACAGATACTACTACTCATTAAGTATAACTACCCTGTTAACTACTCTTGTCTTCTTTTAAACTGTATATCATTATAAGTTAGTCTTAAAAGAAATGTCATTCAGGAAGGATCTATCTGAGTTTCATGTCCATCCAAATATACTTCAACTTCCATTCTAAAAGGGAGAGTCTATATTTAGATATCTGTTATCCTCACCATCAAGTTAAAAAAAATTAAATAAATCTTCCTTCTGTTTCCAAGTATCAACAACACACTTCAGGCCGACCACAAACCTGTTATGAAAGATGGTAAAAAGCTGGGAATTAGGAGCCAGAAAGAATTTTTTTTCCTAAATCTGTACGTAAGAGCGAGAACCAATATCTGCCACGGAAAAGGACGAACACGAAAGCATTATTTATCTAACAAATAATTTCCAGGCAGACCACAAACCTGTTATGAAAAGAAAGTAAAATCCTGAATTAGAAACCAGAAAGAGAGTATTTTTTTTTTAACTGTTGAGTATCCATGTTTGAAAAATACGTCTTTCTTTGTATTGTTTCATATCCATTCTGGTAAAAGTTTGAAAGCTTAACCCCTTCGATGTAGTATGTATACTGAAATCGTGGCCACAATGATCTTATTGCTAATATGTATATATTTTCAACCATCGTGATGATCCAGAAAATTCGTAAAAGTTAAAATTTAGAATTTAATTTCGTTTTAGCTATTATTATTATTATTATTATTATTATTATTATTATTATTATTATTATTGATTATTATTATTGAATACAATAGCTGTTTCAACGGCATTTAAAAAAAAAGAGAGAGCGTTAGAAGGAGCGAACGAGAGAGAGAGAGAGAGAGAGAGAAACTTGCAGAAAGAGAAAGAGAGAGAGCAAGAGAGAGAGAAGAGCGGAAGAAGTAGAGAGAGAAAGCGGGAGAGAACGAGCGGAAGATATATCAATTGTACAGCCTGCCGCCCAAGAGGTGGGTACCCCAAACAACACCCAACCGACGCTAATAACCCCGTCCAAACTACGCAGGTCAGAACGCCTCAGGGGGAGATTTCGTTTCCATCCAAACGACCAATTAAAATCCGTTCCCACCGACCCGACCCACCGATTGTACACGACCTTGCATGCTATAAATACTTGTAAACTGTATCTTTAATTCACTGTACTGTAAACTCTCATAGATGACTGCCTGTGCGCTGTCGACACGTTAGAGGAATAAACCTAAGACAAATGAAAATCTTTACATGTCCTTAGGAAACTTAATACACCAGCTACATGCTGACGAGAAAAAGATAATAAGAAGAATTGAGAAGATCTATATAAATTAAATGCCGTTGAAACAGCTATTGTATTCAATGGTACTGAGCCCTCAGAGAAGGCCTCCTTCCTTATTATTATTATTATTATTATTATTATTATTATTATTATTATTATTATTATTATTATTATTATTATTATTATTATTATAATAATAATAATAATAATAATAATAATAATAATAATAATAATAAAAATAATAATAATAATAATAATAAGAAACATCAGCTACCTTGCAGTAATAAGTGGTACGAGCACCAACCTGAGGGAGTGATATAGAAAAACGATCACGCAAAGATCCTCTGGGACTATGGTATCAGAACGGATAGGGTGATACGTGCAAATACACCAGACGTGACGTCGATTGACAAAGTCAAGAAGAAAGTATCACTCATTTGATGTCGCAATACCATAGGACACCAGAGTGAAGAGAAAGAGAGGGAAAAAATGGATAAGTATCAAAATCTGAAAATAGAAAATAGGAGCACTAGGCACGATCCAAGGTCCCTGAAAAGGAATCTAGAAAAACTAGACGCTGAGGTAGCTCCAGGACTCATGCAGAGTGTGATCCTAGAAACGGTACACATAGTGAAGAAAAGTGATGGATTTCTAAGGAGGCAGGATGCAACCCGGAACCCCACACTATAGATATCACCCAGTCGAATTGGAGGACTGTGATAGAGCCAAAAAAAAAAAAAAAAAAACAAAAAAAAAAAAAAAAAAAAAAAAAAAAAAAAAAAAACGATAATAATAATAATAATAATAATAATAATAATAATAATAATAATAATAATAATAATAATAATAATAATAATAATAATAATTAATAATACGAAAATGGAAGAGAATATGGCCAGTTTTTTACTCAGAAATCTGTATTTTCAAAACGAGTAAATTATTGAAGAATCCCGGAAAGCATTAAAAAAACCTGTTTTCTGTTGTAGCCTTCAAAACAGTAATTAATTAAAATGTTCTTTCCTTTTGTTACTTCAGGGGTTATCTGGTAAATTTAGACTCAATAATATATATCTTGATAAAACGCTGACGATCATTTACTTTCTAATGGTAATAGGAAAAAGACCTAAAAGTTATGAATACACATTTGAGGATTAAGCCATCTGTATAAAACATGGTGTATCATTTTGATATGGTGTATTAGTGTATCTCCTGATAATAATTGGCGAAAGCCAACAAAAAATACATTTTTTTTTCCTTTTTAATGAGGAAGATAAGAAGGTAATGAATACAAGAACATGGCAGAGCAAAACTAATCCATCGAAAATAGCGTAATGGAAGAGGACAGCAATGGATAGTTTTGTGTATCAAAGAGAGAGAGAGAGAGAGAGAGAGAGAGAGAGAGAGAGAGAGAGATTATCTTTTCTTCTAATTACCCGTCTGCTTCATATAACCACACTCCGGAAATGAGACAGAATTATCTCTCTCACATTTCAGAATGAGAGCTACTAACAAAAGCAAAAAGAAAAATTAAGCAAACAAAAAATATTTATGGAGACGGAGACAAAGAAACCACACTTGTTATCTTGGAAACTTAATTGAATAGTTATATGTTGATGGGTGTTTTCACACACTTACATGAATAGTTCTACGCTGCTGAGTGTTATTACAAGCATATACTATTTCAAAAGCAAGAAATGGAACGTGAAAATAAAGAACGTAAGAAAACCACTAACTGATGTCCTTGAAAATTCAGTAAAATATTCTTTAAATAGGTTATTGTTCGTTTCAAAATTAAATATAGCACACCTCCAACATCTAGGAATTGGAAATGTTTGGGACAGACGAGGAGAAACCATTACTAGGGTCCAATGGAAACTTAAAAATAAATAGGAATTAACGTTGCTATCCGTTTTTGGCAAAAAATAATAAATAAATAAAACACACAAAGAAAACCAATTTTCATTTAGAAATGAGCACAGTAATGATAAATGATACTTTGTAAACACATCCGAGTTCTAAAAATATACCCTGAAGTAACCAAGAGGCATAGTAGACAACTGGTGATGGAAACCATATGCAAATGATTGTTCAATGTTATGCATTTACGAAATTACACAGCGCCAAACTTATCATTTCTAAACGGCCAGAGATGGCACAGAAAATTACTTACTGTTATTCCATAGCAGTTTACGGTAAATCTACATTTCAATTAACTGTGTTCATCTTTTCCACACTGGGAGTTGGCTGGAACTATTGAAAGTTTTCAGTGGAAATGCGAAGTTTAATCGGATTAGATCCGATTAACTAGGAATTTGGCTGATAAAAATATCACCTGAAATTATCGAGCCCTCAGCATCATCAATTTTCTCATCGCAATATTATTTTGCAAATCGTCACGAGTGAAGAAAGCGATTGCATTCGTTTTTCCAGTTCTCGGCTCCCACCCACCCCCCACCACGCTGCTTTAGCATTTACAAGAGGCAGTCGTTAGATAACTATATAACAGGCGGTGTTGCTGTTAATTTTTGTTGTTGTTACTAAATAACCTTCATTTAAACGTAACCAAGAGAAATAAACACTTTTTCACAAGCCCAGTTATTCGTCTTAATGAAGAATTCTTACACATTTATTAAATAATTTTCAATGGACACATTGGAAAAACTTTTTTAATGTATAATATAAAAAAGTAATGAGTATGTTTCGAGGCAATCTCACGTATGAAAGGCATTTAATAACCCCCAACATAACTGCATTTTCAATCACTCCAATATTCAAATCGGAATCAGTCTGTGTTTGTATAGCTAGTACCGGACAACATAAACGGGACGCGATAATATTCTCTTGAAAGATGTAAAAACGAAGCGAAATTATTACTGGACAAGTAGCCTTACATTATTTCATCCTTAGTAGTTCGACTAATTTCTATAATAAACTTTCACTCTTTTTGATGTACAACGTATACATGTAAAAGCCAAATTAATTCTATTTACGACGATTTTTATTAATAACACTGAAATTTTACAATTGTAAAAAAAAATAAATAATAAATAAATAAACCGGAGGTTCCAATCACTTTCCACTTCATCCCACAAACGTCGAAACCAAGACTCATTTCCCTGATGTGGCTGGATCCTTTGACGCTGGATGTCACTGGCAACTTCCAGACGAAGCAGATCTCGACAGCGGCGGCAACTTTCGGTGAAGACCCAAATCTCAAACGGCGTCTCTCCTAATGACCTCAGCAAACAATGACTGGCTGACTTGGGAGAGAGCATTTTCCTCTTCGAATTTTACTGATTGCAGAGACAAGTACCTCAGCAAACCTCGAGAAAATGTGATAGAAAGATGTGAATGAATTTAAACGAAATCAGAGACTTCTGTAGAGTTGATTAGTGTTGAGGACTTCCTTCTTCTCCAGTTAAATGACGGGTTAGAAAAAAAATAAAGTGAAGAAGAAGAAGAAGAAGAAAAGGAAGAAGAAGAAGAAGAAGGAGAGAGAGAGAGAGAGAGAGAGAGATAAAACGTAATCGCTTAACCCTGACTTGAGTTATATATTCGGAAAAATGTGTCGTTGTAGTTAATTAATATGTGGGGAGGAGGATGGCAGTAATAGCTAAGATTTTTGAAAGACTGAAGACCCTTTAATTAATTTCCCTTTCAGTGACGTCACCTCTCACACACGAATGACACCGGAAATTCGAGTTAGTTCAATATACGTATGATGGCTGCTGCCAGTTTATCCATTTGGTATTTTCAAAACCTGAATCCGATTCGAGAAGGAATCTCAGTTCACAAACATAACCTGCGTTCCTCTTTGAATATGCAATATTCCAGTTAAAAGGAATGAATCTCACGTCAAGATTAGAAGAGTGTTTATTTATAAATAGGTACTACCCATCTTGGTCTGCTGAATTAAGAATAAAAGTATCAGGTATTATGAAGCATTTTGGCTCGTTGTTAAACAAGAGGTCACAGACCATCGTTCCCACAATATAATCCTTTTCGGTTGTAACTTAATTTTTTTTGTTTTTTGCGTTTGCCCTATATGCATACCTATAATTTAGCTAGAAAACTTATAAATTCTTAATGTGTACTTATACATGTGTCTGTGGTAAATAAACATGACTTATCTAGGTCGTGAACTACATTCTACACACACACACACACACACACACACACACACACACACACACACATAATATATATATATATAATATATATATATATATATATATATATATATATATATATATATATATATATATATATATATATATTTTATATAATGCACTAAACTTCGACAACTGCTTCAGTGGTTTGGGTATTTGGGCGTTCGAATACCGTGGGAAGGAATTTATCCTAAGCTTATTTTCCATAATGCAATAATGTGGGTGCATGTGTTTGTCCTTTGTGTTGCCTTTATGATTTGATTTCAAGTATTTAAATCAAGTATCGTTAACAACAGCACTTGGAGAAATTGTATTTTTTTTTTTCTTTTTACAAGCGCTGCCGATACTGACATCTTCGTTCTCTCGTTCAGTTTTAATAATGACCGTTGATGCTCAATTAAGACAGTTCACATAAGTGGTGGTAACTTTTTTTTCTTTTTTTTATTTTCAATCCGGTTTACCTTACTAAAGGAAATGGTCTCAAAAACCAGACTTCATTCGCAGAGGAACCCGATTTCCAGCCTCACCCCAATATATAGATTAACATAAAGCGGACCTGTTGATAAAGCGGTAAGAATAATGAAACGAAATGATTATATTAATCAGTAACAGAGACATATCTTTTCCTGAACGCAAGGCTGCATTAGCAGAATCCAAATGACGAGACACTTTCTATTCATATTTGTCTGATATTATAATATCATCCTGATTAATCTTTCCTACTGTTCTGTAATGAATATCATAAAATCTAACATAATGTTTTTCAAATTATGGGAGATTTGATATAATTTTCAAATGGTACTTATGGAGTCTGTATGAATATCAGATGAGTCTGTTAAATCAAGTTGCCACGTGCTTTTATGCATAATATATAAGCTGTTAATTATTATGCAATAGCAACATAGTTGAAATTCAACGAAATACCCAGTACTTCAACTGTACTTTTGTTATTTTTCTTAAATCATGAAATTCATCTATATGTCCACCATAGATATTAAGCTTGTATATAGCGTTACAGAAACATGAAAGGGTTATAAGAACGGTATTATTATATTATTATTATTATTATTATTATTATTATTATTATTATTATTAATTATTATTATTATTATTATACGTAATGACTTGGATCTATCATCCAGTTTGATAAATATATTTGTCCTTTTTATGAGACAGGTAGATACTGCAATGAAAACAGTGAGAAAGCTTAATCAGTATCCTTAGTGGATTCGCTACAACCTTTACCTCTCCTAGTTTTTCCCTTGTTCTACAGAAACATTATTTAGAGCATCTATTATGCAAAGTCACTCCTAAGTGCAGAACTTCCTCAAAATGTTGGCAAGAGAGGCGCATATGACAGCTATGCTCACCTTTATGGAGGAGGGACACACATCTCCCAAAAGACATTAGCATATGTATCGCGGACATCAAGAAATGAACAACACGGGAATTCGTCATGCCCACTACTCTTTGGGTTCAAAGTTTTTTGGGAAAAACAAATTTTTTGAGAAGGGAAAATTAGTTGGAAATATTTTATCTTTCTAAAGAAACAAAAAATATTCTTACACCCGACACTTTTCAGATGTAGTTAATTATAGAAAAGATTATGGGGCATAAATATCCGTGTGAATGTATACATTATAAATGGGTGCTTGCAAATGGTGTTGAATAGCGCCTGAAAACTAAAAGTTGAAATGAGTGTGATAGCAACTGTGCGAATTTTTTCTTCATGAATATTGAAATAACGCCCGGTGGCTAAATAAAAATGAAGAAGAAAGTGTAAGAAAAGAGTTCGGCGCAGGTAGTAGAGACTTTTTTGCGTTGGTGTTGGGCATAATTTCTGTACAGAGTTGAAATACAGAAAAACCCTCAAAAGTGATACTCTATTTGATGATGCCCTTAAAAACCAGCTTCAGCCCCAATAGGAATAAGGGGGAAAGGGGAAGGGTGTGTCGTTTGAGATGGGGTGGGAAGTGGTGATATGTAAAAATAAAAATAAAAATACATATATTAGAGTCTAATCCATACTTTTCGAGGTCGCTGAACTGAATAGTGACGTTCCCGATGCCCTGTAATCCCAAGTTTAGCCTCAATAGGAATGGGGACTGAGAATGTGTGAAAACTAGAATGTAAAAAATGACAGATATCAGAGTCTAATCCATAGTTTTCAAGGTCACTGGGATGAAAGACACTCCCAATGCCCTTTAAGTCTAAGTTCAGCCCCGATAGGAATGGGGGTGAGAGGCTGTGAAATATGAAAGTAAAAAATGCTGGGCAAACGTAACTGAAGCAACTGTCTTAGCAGTAATCAGAGAGAGAGAGAGAGAGAGAGAGAGAGAGAGAGAGAGAGTTTATTGGTTGCCATTCAGAGTTTTCGGGCAGTGCCGAGTTGGTCAGCTTGCAAGCTTTGTGTTCATAATAACGTTACGAAAAACATAGAACTCGTAAATCAACCATTTAGTCTTATTTTGTTTGAATTTGCATTCCATACCATTACGACTGACCGAAACTGTGTTGGTAATAATCAATTTGGTCTTATTACCTACCTCTAAATCATAATGCAACAGCTTAATCCATTGCATAATGGATGTCTGCTGGTAAACCTATTACCATAATTTTTTCTCGAATTAGTACTGGATGACAGCGGCCCTGCAGAATTATGAGATACAACGGAGGGGGAGAAATTCATTCCAGCATTCTCGTGCATCATAACAATACGCTTTCCAGTATGGGAAGTGTAGGGGTATCATTGTCTTTGTTAGACTAACCACAGCCATTCCATAACACAAATTCCCCAGCAGATTAATCCCGACTGATGTACATTGCATTATATCTCAGGTAAGATTGTGTTATTCCGTCCATTTCAAAGGAGGAAACTTTATGGATTGTGCTATAAAGTCCCCAACATAATTAAAGAAATAAATAGGCTTTCAAGCTTCGTTTCCATATATATATATATATATATATATATATATATATATATATATATATATATATATATATATATATATATATATATATATATATATATATATATATATATATATATATATATATATATATATATATCATATATAATATATATATATATATATATAGCTATACATTTATATATATATATATATATATATATATATATATATATATATATATATATATATATATATATATATATATATATATATATATACTATATATATATATATATGCATAGATAGATAGCTAAGATGATAATAAATAGATAGACAGATATGTAATTAATCAACGTTAATAAAATCTTTTCAAATTCGAGAGTTTTCTTTTCCCCATCGTGGGCTTTTATAACAAAACTATTCTCATTTTACATATTATCTTAATATATTCAAGTCAAAGCTCGCACACTAAACACCAGCCAATATCCCCACTCTATTTTGAATCAGTGAATCTCTCAGATACTTGATAATCTCCTAAAATTGATTTAAGATTTCTGGTGGAATAACGATTCCGGGCAAAACTAAAATTCCATTCTAACATGAATTTGCGTTGGTAAATTCACTTCCAGTCCTTTGAAGTGTCCATCTGACTGATCAAGGCTCATCCCTCCAGCCCCTGGACGTTCCAGTTAATGCTGGCAAATTAATTTAAAGCGTCTCTTCCTGTTTTCGTTTCAACCATCATTTCAAAAAATGTTTTCCCTGAGCGAAGGGTAAGAGCAGCCATGATCTACATCTTGATAGTCGAAGTGCAGTTTTCAAAATACCTTACATAAATGAATTTATCACACTACATCCTCTTCTTTCGTCACTTTTCACCTTGAAAAAGGAAACGAATTATATTTAATTAGAAAAATAACTTTTTCTCTTTGGAAAATGAGCTTGATTTTCTTATTTTTAATAGCAAAGGAATTTTTTTATTCCATCATTATATATACTGCATTTTTTTCAGTCGTTGTGCTATCAACGAATATCACTTTGCGTTTATGTCATTTTGTTAAATAACCATGGATAAATGAAGCATTCCGTACATCACTAAATTACTAGGAAAAGTTACTGAAATCACCATAAAATGCGAATAGTTCATGAAGATATAAGTCTGACAAGAAACATGATTTAGACATTTAAGCCAATGTCGTATAATCACTACCTTTTTTCTTTATTAACCCAACCCAAAATTAATTACTCCCCACCAAGGAACATCTTCGCATTCTACATCAAAAGACCCTTCTAATTAATTAAATTAATTTATTTGTTGAAGTGAAAAAAAAAATATTCGACCGTGAACTTTATTTACAACTCCTAAACGAATTTTATTTCTGGTTAGCTGATCCGATTTTCACGCCAATTCTGGCTTCAATTGATCCTCACGACCAACCTTCATTCGATGTTCGGGAATGTTTTGTGCTTTTTAATTAATAATATATTTCGGAATTTTCCATCTAATATATAAAGATGAGCCTGAAATTATATCATTCTTGTTTGAAATGAAGTTATTACCTAGAATTAACTCAAGAAATTGTGTAACTGTGTACTATGCTTTGCATGTACTACACAGAGAGAAGGTAAAGCGTACATTCACACACACACACACACACACACACACACACACACACACACACACACACACACACATATATATATATATATATATATATATATATATATATATATGTATATTGTGACAAATTGCCAAGTATCTGGTTACTACACTTACCAATCATTAATTGTTACCTCACAACAGCCAGACACTTGAACCTTCATCACAGGTAAAATACGACTGAATACTCTAAAGGCAACAGTGATCCCTTAAACAACTTACCAGTATTGCAGAAAATCAGACTAAGTTCATTAAAACAGGTGTGAGGTAATCTTATATATAATTAAATTAATTAAAGGGGATCACTCCATCAACAACTTTAAAAGTCTAAGTATTTCCCTGATTTCAGAAGTCTAAGTACTTCCCTGGTTCTAACTCACTTTAAGAAAATTGAAGGAAAACAGCTCAATTACCACTCTATGTCTCTACCTAAACATAAATATAATCACTTACGTATACTGGTGAAAAAGAAAACACTTATAAAAATTTCAAATACAAAAATTTATTATTAAATTCAAAATTTATAAGTGAAATTCACAATATCAGGGAAATTTATCGTTACTTGAAAACAAAGCAAAGTTTAAATAATTCTTGAATTAATTAAGTAAAATTAAATCAAAATTAATTTATCACAAATGTCAAAAAAATTAATTAATTCAATCAAAATTTTAAAATCAAAATTTGGAAATTAATTCTTCAAGTGCTAAACAACACTAAAACTTCAAAAGAACTCTAAGTAAATGCAAATTAATTCACAAGTGTTAAATTCAATTAAATGTGCAACGATTAATTAATGAAAACAACTAAGTTAATCAAATTGTGAAGGCAATTGAAAATACAGAAAAATGTGGAAAATACGAAAATTGTAAAAAGCACTAATCACACAGAATATAAAAAAAAAACACAATAAGAAAATGGATAAATGCACAAAACATCACTTCAATAAGAAAAATATATAAATGCACAAAAATCACTTCAAATGAACAAACACAAAACATAAAAATTTGTAATGTGTAAAAATTGAAATCATTTTCCAAACCACTGTAACTATTAGTTGCAACTAATAAACCTTAATAACACTTTACCTTGGTACCAATTGTTTCTTTCTGCTGCAGCTAGCTCCAAAAATTTCACCAATTCACAATATTTCACAAACTAAAAGGTGCCGTTACACACTTGTACAATGTTTGTTCAGATTCCACAAAAAACACTAAATAATATTAAATAACTCCAAGAAATATAAAATCTAAAATTGATATGAGTGACCAAACAATTACGTATACTACAGTCTTTATGTTTATTTGAAATCAAAAGTGGCGCAGGAGAGAGAGAGACCGAGAGAGAGAGAGAGAGAGACGAGGAGAGAGAGAGAGATGAGAGAGAGAGAGAGAGAGAGAGAGAGAGAATCTATACACCAGGGGGCCCGTATTTATCAAAAGCTCGCAAACTCCTTAAGAGTACTCTTAAATCATTAAACACTCTTAAAGTTATGAAAATTCTTAAGAGAATTTAACGAAGCCTCTTAACGCCGCTATGAGTACTCATATCTCAGGCCGAGATTTAAGAGTGGTGGAGGGGTGGGCTCCTAAGTACTTAGGAGTTTCTCATAGCGGTAGTGACAGACTGTAAACATGGCCGAGGGCGAACAAGAACACCGCGTTCGCCGCCCCTCCCGAGGAATTTTCGTCCAAGACTGGATATATTCGATGTGTATGACACAGTGAGTTTTTAAAAAAGATATAGAGTTGATCAAAGTGGCCTCATTTATGTGACTGACTTGATCAGAGAGGCGATTGCCAACCGCACGAGAGGTTTTCTGCGGTTTCTAACATATCATCTCTCTCTCTCTCAAAATTAATGGATTAATTAATTTGATCACATATATTGGCGCAGGATTAGACACGAAGGGTCAAGAATGGAATGAAAATTAGGATAGTCTCCACTTTGGAGGGGTGCCGATCGTAAAAATATTTGCCAAAAATACACTAATCTAGACAGGCTAATGAATTTATCAGGCATTATTAGCACTATAATAACGCATATTCTCTGTGAGTTTTATCATCCTACAGGGAAAATAAATGATTTTAATGAAAAAATGTGAAATTCAGGGCCCCTTGTACTGAAGGTTATTTGGTGATCGGTGAGAAACTACAGTCTTGAATAGAAATTCGGTCCTGGAGGCATGTTGGTAGTCCACCTAGAAAATGCACATAAAATCATTATCAAAAATAGAACAGTAAATTAGCACGCTATAACAAAAAAAAAGAGAGAGCAACAACTGAAGCGAAAACGCAGCCGATAAATATGGAAATCGCAAATATTATAGTATATCTCTCTAAACTGGTCGATATCGTTTTCTATGTTTCTACGAGTAGTTTCATCTCAGAAAACTATTTTTAGGGGTATCTAAACTAATTTTTCAAGTTTCTTGTCCTCAGAAAAAATCGCTTTTTCGCTTTTTCTATGGTTTGTTTTTTCGGAATGGGAGGGGGGGGGGGGTGGGGGGGGGGGGTTATTTCTTTGATTGTCCTAAATATATAATTTTTAGATGTTTAGGCTATCAAGTGACATAATAACTACAAACCCTCCGAAGGTTTTGTCCCTAAGTCGAGGTTTGAATTTTTTTCTGAATATTTCTTTCTAGCTATAGTCTGATTTTTCGGCGGGGCTTTCGTGAACTTACATGAAGTTGTTGCTCTTTTTTTTTGTTATAACCTGCTTATTTACTGTTCTATTTTGTTAATACTTTATGTGCATGTTCTAGGTGGATATACCAACATGCCTCCAGACCGAAATTTCTATTCAAGAATGTAGTTTCTCACCGATCACCAAATAAACCTTCAGTACAAGGGGCCCCAAATTTTCACATTTATTTTCATAAAATCATTATTTTCCCTGTAGGATGATGAAAAACTCACAGAGAATATTGCGTTGTTATAGTGCTAATAATGCCTGAAAATTTCATTAGCCTGTCTTGATTAGTGTATTTTTGGCAAATATTTTTACAATCTTTTACGATCGGCACCCCTCCAAAGGTGGTAGCCTACCTATAAAATCCTTAGAGCTTTTTTTGGTTAGTAGCGAGAGAGGAGCACTAGGCCTATAGTAGTAGTGCTTCACCTCTTTCATGGTCTCATATAATAATGTGTGTATTTTATAGATATATATATATATATTATATATATTATAATATATATATATATATATATATATATATATATATATATATATTATATAATAGACTATATATATATATACTATATTATATATATATATATATATATATATATATATATATATATATATATATGTGTGTGTGTGTGTGTGTGATGGTGTTATCTTCCTTTTTCACGAAGATATATTATATGAGGTTATGTCACACAGGGGAACAGAAAAAGCAGAAATTCCTTGTAGCTGTTACAGTACATTCAAAGAAAAATATAAGAAACAGAAAAATAAAAATAAGCAGTTACATAACATTGGTCATGACATACAGGGAAATCAGTTGCTTGTAATAACCTATTTATTTTAAAAGATTTACAACCAGTTCGAAGGTTTCAAAATTAAAACCCAAAAATATGTGTTAAAACAATTCATTTAACAATTAAAATATGTTCTTAGCGAAAGGACAACATTGCTTAGTTTGCACCCAGTACTCGGGAGCAATTCCACAAAAATGGCGTCATTACTGATGAATATGGACATTAATAGCATTGGTGCCTATATATTTCTCATACCTATATATTTGTGCTTGACTTTTTTTTTTCGCACCTCAAGTTCCTTTTTCGACTGCTTACATGAACATGGGATCTGATATTATAAATGCCTTCATCATATTAAGGACTATTTCGGTTTTTGGGAGAAAAAATATCAAAGCCAAACCGCACTTCCCCTAAGGATGTACAATGTTTTTTCAAAGGGTTTTTCTATATCTTTTTATTAGAGAAAGTATGCAATATTTTACAGTTTAAAACATAATTACATTTAGAATTTATCGGATGAGAGTATTATTGGCTTTCTTGTAACAATACATAACCAGCTTAGATTCTAGACATCTTTTTTTATATTTTAATTATATTACATACTTGAATTTACTATGTACATACATACATATACCCATACATATACACTGTATATACATACTCATTTCACCTACCTATTTATCTGTAGATATATAATAAAATTCCAAGTATCTACGTGTAAAATTAAAATAAATGTTTTTAAATTACTTACGCAATACATACCTATTTCTATATATTACTTTTTATTGAAATACGTCAGGTTGCTCTAGGTGGTTTAGCATCAGAATGCGGGTCGACTCGGGAAAAGAAGCATTAAGTTTTTTGGTGACGAAGTCTTCCCATGTGTCTCGTTTCATCTAGGCCTTCACCTCCGTGTTGAATTTTTTCCCTTCTATTACAGCCCTGTTTTCGTCTATAAGCTGCAACAGACGAAGACAAGCGTCTTGCCTCCAATTTGCCTTCCTCTGCCTCTTGGGTTTTGGACTACTACTCACAGGCACTGCAGTTGGTGTTGAATCCATTTCTAACTAGTAGGCTATAGCAGAGCGAAAGCCCGGTGGAAACTATGGTCTGTTTGTTGTTTTAAGCGTCCGCCAAATTACAAAACAAATATAGGTACCGCCCGGAAAATAAATACTTTTGAATTCAACAATAATATACAGATCACAAGGTTAATATCA
Source organism: Macrobrachium nipponense (assembly GCF_015104395.2). NCBI lineage: Eukaryota > Metazoa > Arthropoda > Malacostraca > Decapoda > Palaemonidae > Macrobrachium > Macrobrachium nipponense. Next base: position 5,258,630 of record NC_061109.1, read on the forward strand.
TAATTAATGAATATAATTGAAATTTTTAAAATACTTTTCTTATTAAAATAACGGCGAAAATCGTATATTCATGGATTGTAGCACTATATTTTCCGCTATTGTAACGCGAGATCTTCGCTTAAAAGTTTCTCCTAAACATACCGTTTTCATAGCTAAG
>NC_061109.1:5263786-5266751 GCF_015104395.2 Macrobrachium nipponense
TGTGCTGTCGAACACTTTCACTGTCAACACCGTTATAGTGGCCTTGACAGTGAGACGAAATTCCTAGAAGTTTGTAGATATACGATTCTTTGCGTTTGGTCTAATTTTGTTGTGAGATACTACGAACTAGCTTATGTTAAATACTATATATATATTTAGCTCAATGTGTCAGTAGAGAAGGGATAAAGAGAGAGGGAGATAGAGAGAGAGAGAGAGAGATAGAGAGATTTACGATTATCTCCTATCGTCGTCCGCTTGAGATAACGGTAGGTAGTGACAGGCTGAGAGTGAAAACAGGATGCGTACCTACAGTTCGTTACCTAAGCATAATTTCCAGGTGAATTAAAATGTGGTCAAAATTAGCTATAGGAGAAATATTACTTTCTGTACAGAAATCTTTCCTAAATATTGAGTTAATTACTCAAACTGTGCAAAGTAAAAGGAGAGAAAAATTGTAGAAGACAAAAATGTCTCGTAAGAAAGAGAGAGAGAGAGAGAGAGAGAGAGAGAGAGAGAGAGAGAGAGAGAAATATTTTGGTTTGAAATCAGCTGTTCTAACCGAGATTATTTCGCCATTGTATAAGTATACTAATAATAATAATAATAATAATAATAATTACGTCTCTAATACAAATCGCATTGCAACTTGCTAGTTTTTTTTTGTTTTTTTTTCCGCGTTTTGCATAGTTTTTTTTCTACAAGTGGACGTTTGTCCTGGAATGCATTTCATACGCGTAAGACGTAAACAAACAGCGCTCAAAATGGCGGCCGTTGCTAGCTAGCTATACGAGTCGAAATAGTTCTTCTGTCTTCTGTGTGGCCTCTTTTTTTTTCACGCTCAAACGGGTTTTCAGACAAGTTTCCGAGAAATACAGCATATCTTGTAACAGCCTGACAATTCCTGGGCTATCATTAAATGATCAGTGCGCTGTGTGTGAGAGAAACCAGCTCCCCCCCACCAATACGTAGGCATTGTCCTTAGAACAATTGCCGAAATACTGTTTTCAAAAGTGGCGATAGGGTATACCACCATTCCCTACGTAACGCATCCTCCTAACATTGTTGGTGATAAACGGAGCTAAAGACCTTTTCTACTCCGATGTCAGAAGGATGCGTTATAATGTACTTTTCTTGAGGGTGGTTATATCGTGATCGTACATCATGGTCCTGTACCACTCGTTTTTTTAAGTGATATGAGACAAACAAATACTTAAAAGTCTATATAAAAGAATGACGAGTTCCTGGAGGCACCTTTATGGCCAAACCTCCGAACATTAATGAACTTTTACATTCTGAAAAAATTAAACAATTCTTTTCATATAAGAATAAATTTACAACCAACCACTTGGACATTCTTTAAGCAAATTTCTAAAATGATTAAAAAAGAAAGTCTTAACATTCTGAATAATAATATAAAATTGTATTATTTTCCTATCCTATCTTTATTATTATTTATTATTATTAAAAGAAACCTATACTATCCCAATATATCACCAATAGATGGTTATAAAAATAAAAATTATTCCTAGCCAAATGTATAAATTCAATTGTGCTGTGGTCGATACTAATAGGTACCATACTCTGTAACTATATTTAGAAAATAACATTTTCAGTATTCCTAAAACCTTTCCATCTAATATGGTATAAATTTAAGCTGTGTGATTAGCATTGATGCAGAGAGGATTTTCTCTTACAGTGAATCTGAATAAATCTCTACACAGACTTGCTCTTGCTTGCTTGCTTAGCACTAAAGAAACACGAGCTGTCATAATGATGCGGCAGTAGTGTAGTAGTCCTATTTTGCTAGTATATCTAAAGTGTGTGTACTCATCCACCATCGCATACTTGGGGTAAAATTAGGCAAAGAAGGATCGATATGGGCTACCCTCTCACTAGGCTTCTTTAGAAATTGTTAAGGATAGTTAGTCCAAAGTTAGGTAGTAGGTAGTTAAGAGGCAAGCAAGTCCTATAAGTTTTCCATGAAGAATTTTCTATTTATCAAAAATATTCATATTTCCTTATTCAAAGCTAGATTAGCTAATCTCTGGTAGGTCTTTTTAATCTAAGAGATCATATGTATGATCCGCAGTGGAAATTTTCACGAGAGAAAGGTATTTGAATGTAGAATACAAGAGCACTACTACTTCAGTTAGCAATCATCATCTTTTTGAAAAGGTTATTTGAATAGTGAAATGATTTTCCCAGAAACCCATGCAAACTATACTTAAACTTTTTTCAAAAAACACTCGAATGGAGAATACAGTTTGAAAAGACTGAATTTGATCGTAGGTATACTATATATATGAACCTAGAATAAAAGTCGACTCTGTTTTATTCGGCATTTCTAACAACCTTTTCATAAACTTAGCCTATATGGTATTGTGTTAGAAACTTTCGACTTGTTGTTAAATAAAGGCGAATGATTGACTGACTATTCAACGTGCAATTATTATTACTATTATGAAAACAATTTTATAATCCACAACGATGCAGATGATGAGATTACTCCTTGCGACTATTTACAAATAACTTTTGAATGAAGAATACAGTTATTATTCTTTTGAAAAACCTGAATTTGATCGAAGGGTATATGTAAACCACTTTTTTTTTATTCATTTCTCAACAACCTTTTCATAAACTTAGCCTATATGGTATTGTGTTAGAGACTTTCGACTTGTTGTTAAATAAAGGTGAATGATTGACTGACTATTTAACTTGCAATTATTAACAATTTTATAATCTGCAACGATGCAGACGAGATTACTCCTTGCAACTACTTAAACTTTTTTAAATGACTTTTGAATAAAGAATACAGTTATTAATCTTTTTAAAAAGACTTGTGATAGAGAAATGATTTTACATATATATATATAGATATAACTCCTGAATAAAGAATGCAGTTATTAATCCTTTTTGAAAAAACTATTTGAATAGAGAAATGGTTTTCCCAATCCTTGTTGCGACT
>NC_061109.1:5267251-5272251 GCF_015104395.2 Macrobrachium nipponense
TGACTAAGCACAAGTGCGAGGGGTGCTTTAGGCAGAAGCATGTGGTTGTCATGTGACTAGTAGCATGATAAAAGCACAAATCAAATGCATTGTCATGCAAACATTGATAGACTCTGGTAGAATAACTGATGATGATGAGTTAGAACTAGCTCAAGAGTTGTTGAATGTAGCACAGGCTGATCTTATAAATAAGCAAGTAGAAAAGAAAGAGAAAAGTGATGCAGAGTTAGAACTCAGACGCATAGAAGCAGAAGAAAGTTTGATTAAACTGAAAATACAGGCTGAAAGAGAGAGAATACAAAGCTGAAAAGACAGAATAGACAGGGAAAAACAAGAAAGAAGAGAAGAGAAGAAGAAAAAGCTGCAGAAGATGAAAGGCAAAGGATAAAAGAGGAAAGAGAAATTGCAAAACATGAAAGGGAGATGGAATTGATAAGAGCTAGATCCACATAACCTGCAACACCGTCTAACCCTAACCATGGTAATCAAGACACTGCATTTGATGTAGTAAGAGTGCAGGAGTTAATCCCTAAGTTTACTGAAGAGGCTCCAGAGGAGTTCTTTGATCACTTTGAGAAAGTGGCTTCAGGTATGGGATGGCCAGAAGATAAATGGTCAGTTTGCTACAAAGTGTCTGATTGGTAAAGGGAGAAGTGCTTATCTAGCCTTAACAGCTGATCAGTGTAAAGACTATAAGGTGCTCAAACATAATGTGCTACAAGTATACCAGTTGACCCCAGAGTACTACAATGAAAGATTCAGAAACTTAAGAAAGGATGAAAAAGTAACTTTCTTGGATTATGCTTATAAAGTGTGAAGGTGTTTAAAAGATGGTTTGGGCAGGCCGCTAAAGTTACAACTTTTGAAGAGTTAGAAGAGTTAGTTGTTTTAGAGCAATATTTAAAGGTATTCCTGAGCATATAAGAGCCTATTTGAGAGAGAGAGAGGTTAAAAAACTTGACAAAGCTGCTACACTGAGTGAAGACTACAATATAATTAGTAGCAGGCGTAATTATAATGTCAAGTACCAGAATCAACCACGCCCAGGTTTTAAGTCTCATCCAGGTTTCAGGAGCAATTTTATAATTGGGAAACCTGCAACTAATAATACTCCTCAACAAGCTAATGTGAAATCCTCATCTAATTTTGCAAGACAGTTGCAAAAGCCTAATGTTGTCTGCTTCAAGTGTGGAAGAGCAGGACACTTCAGTCAGGAGTGTTATTGGAATTATCAGCAGTCCAAGCCTGTTGGTCAAATAGTAAGAGGTGACCATGTCAAACAGACTGTTAAGAACAATGTGGGGAAGAATCCGTCTACAGGGAGGACTGAAACTAAACAAGCTGAGTGTTTAGCAACCAGTGGAAATGTAACTTCAAGCAGTGAGTGGCTGAGCAGTTTGGAGGCTTTTAAGCCATATATCTATGAGGGTACACTGGCAACTCAGGAAGAGAGTGTGCAGGTACCAGTCAAGATTTTACGTGATACAGGGAGCAACCATAGTGTGGTGTTACGTGGTGCTCACCCAATGTTGGAGAAGAATCTCACTGGAGATTCGGTTATTTTGAAGGGTATAGGAGGAGAGGAAGTAACTCCTATATGCCGCTTTCACCTGTACTGTGAATTGGTGACAGGGAGTGTTGATTTTGCTGTAAAGGACTCACTGGCTGTGGAAGGTGTACATGTTCTGTTGGGTAATGAAGTTGATGGTGTTCCATTTGTTCCTTGTCCTGTAGTGACAGACAAACCGTTGAGGATTAGTCCTACGGTAGAGTTGGAGAAGAATAACCCCCACCTGTTCCCTAGTTGTATAACTACCAGAAGTATGAGGAGAATTACGACTGTTGGTGAAGAAACTGAGGATTTGCACGCCCAAGATGGATCAAGTGAAGGATCTTTGAACCTAGAACAATTGTTCCAGGGGAGTGATGCCTCCCGTGGAGCTGACTGAGAAGAGATTTCCCAAGAAAATGAAGAACCTGTTGTTCCTGAAGAGACTCCGAGTAGTCAAGGTATTCCTGAAGATAGTAGTGAAACTACAGTAGCTGAGGTAGCAGATGTTGATAGTTCAACCCTTGAAGTTGGACAGGTAACAAGAGAGAAGCTAATGGACTTGCAGAAGAGGGATGCATCGTTAGCTGATTTGTTCTTCAGAGTTGTTGATCAGGAAGAGATGCAACAAACTCCTACCTGTTATTATCTGAAGGAAGGTTTACTGATGAGGAAGTATAAACCTTCAGATATACCCGGAAATGCTGAATGGGGCGAATATCATCAGATTTTGATTCCATGGCCATTGAGAAAGCAAGTGGTAGCAGTGGCTCATGAATCTGGACATATGGGAGTCAGGAAGACTGTAGAGAAGATCATGAGATATTTTTTCTGGCCTGGACTTCATAAAGATGTTAGCAGGTTCTGTCGAGAGTGTCATACCTGCCAGATAGCTGGAAAACCTAATGAAACCATTCAGAAAGCCCCCTTACAACCTATAGAAGTTAGAGGAGAACCCTTTAACAAGGTGATTATAGATATGGTTGGACCGCTTCCGAAGACGAAGAAAGGAAATGAATATCTGTTGACATTAATGTGTCCTGTTACCAGATATCCTGAAGCGATCCCTGTCAGAAACATATCTGCCAAGATAGTTGCTGAGAAACTATTGGAGTTTTTCTCCAAGTTTGGTATACCAGAAATTGTACAAAGTGATAGAGGAACAAACTTTACTTCCAAGTTATTCCAGGATGTGATGAACTTATTAGGGGTAAAACAACAGTTGTCAACCACTTACCATCCAGAAACTCAAGATGCCTTGGAAAGGTTCCACCAGACATTGAAAAGTATGCTGACAAAGTATTGCTCTGAGTCAGGAAGAGAATGGGATGTTGGTTTACCCTTAATGCTATTTGAAGTTAGGAATGCTTATCAAGAAAGCATGGGATGTTCACCTAATGAGATGATTTTTGGAAGAGAAGTGAGAGGACCTTTGAAGATTCTTGCAGAAAATTGGGTCGAAAATAAAGAGGAAATCCAAGGAGAGTATGTGAAGAACTTAAGGAAAATGTTGGAAGAGATTAGAAAATTCTCTTTAGAAAATCTGAAAATGAGTCAAGAGAAAATGAAAAGGAACTATGACAGAAAGACTAAGCTCAGAAGTTTTAGTGTTGGTCAACAAGTGTTAGTGTTTCTGCCAGTCAAGAGATTTCCCCTTACAAATAAATTTCAAGGTCCCTACAGGATAATTGAGAAGTTAAGTGATAGAACTTATGTGATTGAAACACCAGAAAGAAGAAAACGACAGAGGAAGATACATGTGAACCTTTTGAAACCTTACTTCTCAGAAACTAGAAATGAAACTGTGTCAATAAATACAGACAACTTCATCTACAGAAGACGATGACGGCTATGAACTGGGAGCTGAAAGCAAGATGAATAATTCTTCAATTTTGGAAAATTTGGAGGATAAACTGAAACATCTTAATGTTGAACAAGGTGAGGAATTGAGTGAAGTGATTAGAAGCTTCACAGAGATTTTTGCAGATGTACCCAGACGTACTAATCTGATCAAACATGAAATCAAGATCAAAGAAGATGGAAAATCGTTCAAGCAAAGAGCTTATCGCTTATCACCTTATCATCGAGATGTTCTGAAGAAAGAAGTTCAGTATTTGCTGCAACATGGATTAGCAGAACCCAGTTCAAGTCACTTCAGTTCTCCATGTGTGTTAGTGAAAAAACCTGATGGCTCCTTTAGGATGTGTACTGATTATAGGAAACTGAATTCCGTTACTATGGCTGACAATTATCCCTTGCCTCTTATAGATCAGTTACTTGATAATATTGGGCAAGCCAAGTTTGTTTCCAAGATAGACTTATTGAAAGGATATTATCAGATACCCTTAGATGAAAATGCGAAGTTGCTGTCAGCTTTTATTACTCCTTTTGGATAGTATCAGTATACTGTATTGCCATTTGGTCTGATGAATGCACCAGCCACATTTCAGCGAGTGATGGATCAACTGCTAGGATCTATAGAAGGAGTAGGTGTATACCTTGATGACATAGTCATTTACTCTACAACGTGGGAAGAACATCTGCAGATCCTGAAGAAAGTTTTCAAGAAACTACAAGAGGCAGGACTAACAGTCAACCTAGAGAAGAGTGAGTTTGGGAAGGCGACTGTTCAGTACCTTGGGTTTGAAGTTGGAAAAGGCCTTCTCGCTCCGGTGAATGCTAATGTGGAAGGTATCCGTAAGGCTAACCCTCCTACTACTAGGAAGCAACTACAAAGATTTTTGGGCATGGCTGGATTCTATCGTCGTTTCTGTCCAAACTTCTCAGCCGTAGTAGCTCCCTTGACAGACTTAACTAGTCCCAAAGCTAAGTTTGTTTGGACTCCAGAATGTCAAGGATCCTTTGAGAAGGTAAAAGCCATTTTAACTTCAAGACCCGTGCTTCAAGCTCTAGACTTAAATAAGAAATTTGTGATACAAGTTGATGCCTCTGATTGTTTAATTGGAGCTGTTCTACTTCAAGAAGATGAAAATAACCTTCTACACGCTGTGTGTTTCCTGTCTTCGAAACTGAAAAAGCATCAGAAAAACTATGCAACTATTGAAAAGGAAACTCTAGCCTTAATCACAGCATTGAAAAAGTTTGAAGAGTATGTGAACAGACCTCGGAATGAAGAGGTCTTAGTGTTGTCTGATCACAATCCCCTGTCATTCATACAGCGGATGAGAAACCATAATCAAAGACTGACCAGGTGGACTTTGTGCTTGCAACAGTATAATATAAAGGTTGAGCACATATCTGGTAAGAACAATGTAGTTGCCGATTATTTATCCCGTTGTGAATCGTTGGATTCAACCCCGGAATAACTAATCTTCTGGGGGGAGGAATCTTGTAATGTAAGTTTGGAATGCAATTATAATTGTAATATGATTAATTCACATCAGAACTTTTGTATCATAGTATGAAATGTTTGTTTCTGTGTTCAGATTTC
>NC_061109.1:5277251-5284751 GCF_015104395.2 Macrobrachium nipponense
TTAAAGGAGCTAAAAGTGGGACAAGAAATTTGGCCAATTTATAATTAGGGGTATCATATGAGGTGAGTATGGGTCTCATTGGGATACCTTCCTTGTGAATCTTAGGTAACCCATACATTACTCCGAACGAAGCACCTGTACTGTATAACAATTCGTAAGTGTCGGTACTGATAATATTACGGTCTTTTAGGCTTTTAAGGAAACGGTTTATTCGATCCTCTACTTTAAAAATGGTTGAGTATTGAGGTTCACCTATTTTTTGGAATTTTGTTTCTTCGCCCAAAATATTTTCCATTTTTGATACATATTCCTGTTTGTTTAGAATTACAGTACCTTTTCCTTTACCCGGTCTGGTTATTATCAACTCATCATGTTTACCCAGTTCTTTGAGGATATTTAGATCATTTTCAGAAAAGAACGGTGTCCATCGTGTAGTTAGGCTGTTATAAGTTTTCTGAGCTAACGCCTGAATTTGAATACGTAGATTCGCTACGTCAGTGTGGAGGCGAAGTTTCATTAACCTGGAAAACAAAGACTCCAACGAACAAAAAAATTGATTGTAGGAAGGTTTGTAGCAAGGAAAGGAAAAATGCAAAATAAAATGCAAATACAATATAAATTACAAGGATTTCCAAATCAAGGCAAAGATCCAAACGAACACCAATTGACAATACTCGAATCTCTTTTTATTAAGCACCTGGTTCCCAATTAAATACTCAGTCCACGTCAACTCCTCTGTACCTCTCTTGAGTTTCCGTCGGAACCAAAACGGACCCTGAGTCCTGACAGTCACTCAGCTTTTGCCTTCAGCACTACTTGGTAATCACTGTTCCCTTCTCTTGTACTTAATTTGCATTTTGTTAAGAAATAACTTTTTATCATGTTTTAATCTGAATGTTTTCAATTCTGTTGTTCTTTTAATTTTTTAGCTTTTGGTATCTCTCCACCCTCCGATGATTATATATATATATATATATGATATATATATATATATATATATATATATATATATATATATATATATATAGTATATGTGTGTGTGTGTGTGTATGTATATATATGCATACACACATATATACAGTATGTATATGTATATATACAGTATATATATATACATATATATGTACGTAAGTCGATGTATATCTGCATGTATATATGTGTGTAAAAAACTCAAACTAATAATCTCTTCATACAAATACAATGAAGACTCATCTGTATTGCTACTCATCTCTACGTTACAGCAGTTTAGAACGTCATGGATATCAAATCCTTGTTTTCCAATAGCCATTGTATACGATCACCCCCTAAATTTCCTTTCCTTCGAATTATACACTTTCTACCACAAACCTTCTAGCCTTCATTCCTCCCACAATCTCACTATAGCCTAATCTGTCCCTTCATTATATAACCTTCTCACCGCTTTCTTTGCCTGACTGTAAATTTTTCCCTTTTCCGCTAACATATTTCCAAACTATTTACCTCAGGATCCTAGACTTTTTTTTACACCCATTCTTACTTACTACCATAAAGAATGTTTACCCCACCATTTTCTTTGTATGTTTCTACCTTGGGTGTCTTGTATACCACAAGTCCCTTCCTGGCCTTTTGCACACACCCTGCTACCTTCTAAAACACTAACAAAAGAAGTTTAGTTTTCTTTGGCACCTTCAATATCATACGAAGGATAAATCGGATCCGCCAGATAATCAGTGACTATTGAATGTTACTATGGCAGTAGTCAGCAGTTCTATTTAGATACTAACCTTGGAATTGTCAATGGTTATGAATTATTTTCCTATGAACAAAATCATTTAAATAAACGGATACCTTTACTGAAGAAACTTGCGGTAAATATAAAATTGATTTTTCTTACCTTTAATGTTTCAAGTAAAATTTGCTGTCTTTTTAGAAAAGAAATAGCGGAAAACACTAATACCCATTTTTGAGCGTTTTTTTTAGGGGGGATGTTGTTGGTAAAAGGGTTGGGGTGGGGACTATCAGCAAGAATGTGAATGTGATAATGTAGAAAGGAAAGTAAAGGAGGGTCTAAGGCTGGAGCCTCAGTCATTTGCTCTTTACGTTTGCCACTCAAACACTTTTACTTGACTTTCTTCAACACGTTGTGGAATTTGCTTCTTCTTTCTCCAGACTTTTTCTTTTTTATTATCATTAAATATTCCGCAAAAAGTAGAAAATGTAAATCTGTTATATCTTATCGTAGTTTATGTATTTATGTATGACCACTGAACAACTATTAAGTTCCTAAAAGCATTTCTGTTTAAGCATTAGGATTCAGAAATGGTTTACATCCTTTTTAGGGGCATCTGGACTAATAAGATGCGGTTTTTCAATTTCGGCTAAAAACAACCGAATGTGGAAATAACAAAGAGCTTTTGGAGATCTAAAACCTCGGCAAAGGTTGATCAGCCTACACACCAAAGATTTGCTTTTCCTTAAAATCTAAATTTTTCATGACTCGACATCAAATCAGTTATTATTGGTCAAAGTCAAACTCGTCAGTTTCAGCCCTCCATCAGGATAGTGCCTCTCGGCCGGACGTCAGCGCCGGGTGACCCCAACTCCCCAACACGATGTCACTCGCTCGTGTGGTAACCACTGGTAGACAGCCTCACTATCCGCTCCTTGACGGGGAAGCGAACTCTAGCCCCGAGATTACGAGACCAAAACACTACCAACTGTACTGGCCAATTCCTATCTACAAAGCACAGTTGGGTTAAAAAAAAAAAAGACCTTATTAGAAGAGATTCTTTACTAAAGATAAGAATTTTCAGTTGTCTTTATAATCCAAGCTTCAGTTATGAAATACCCAAAACGTAAATTATATCATGATGGAAACACGTTTTGTTCTATATTCAAGGACCTTCAACTAATGCAATTTAACTACCAAACTAATAAATAATTACTTGAAGGTAAAGGCTTCTCCCCAACGACATACAAAGGTAACCAACAAAACACTGTCTTTGTGGAGATATTTTGCAAGGGGTTAACCAAGAAACCACTTTAATGGATAAACACATCTGCTAGAAATGTTTACTATATCCAGTAACCCCCTTGTTTTATCAGCTAAGGCGAATGTAAACCGTCCCGCGGACAGAGTAAACATTTACCCGTCCATTCTACAGTTCTTTGTATAATTCCAAATGTTGACAGAGTGGTATCGCCGGACACACAAATCTGTTTCTGGACTGTTTTGATTGTGTTTAGCCGTATAAAGAGTCTGACTTACACTTCTTGTAAGAGAAGAACTCACTAAGGTGTTCAATTTCTGAATTTCACTTCGTTAGAACTGGCGAGCTTGAAATTATATCTGCTACCACTCGAATATGTTGTGTTCATCGTGATGTAAAAAGAAAATTAGGTCAGTCAATGAACAAAATAGACATGCAAAATGATCTTAGATCCTCTAACAACGTAAAGTCGAATTACTTCTCTCTCTCTCTCTCTCTCTCTCTCTCTCTCTCTCTCTCTCTCTCTCTCTCTCTCTCTCTCTCTCTCTATCTCTCATAAATAGTAGGCTAGCGTGCATTAGTGATCCAACATTAGGAACCTATTATGAACCACATAATGAATGCGTAATACTACTCTACCCAATGAATGTTTCGTTGTTTGAATTATCAAGGCTGTTGAAAGCTGTCATAAATACTATATACATTAGTATTCATAGAATTTGTGATAATGTTAAAAGGTTCATTACGGTGTCTATTAACATTTTATAACAACGTGAGTGAAGGAGAATTAACTTCCGTCATTAACAAAGGATTTCTCACTTCTTTCTCCACGTGGTATTATTTTCTTTACTAAATACCTACCTTCCATTGTTTTCCTAATCCCTTTTTATTCATATCTAAACCTACCCCACGTCCACATCTCCAGATAATGTCGACTTTTTACCTTTGATCCACTGCTTATATGTTTATAAAACATTTTTTTATCTTGTTATGAAAAAGAAGCATAAAATCCAAAGCTACTGAAACTAATTCCTATAATATATATCCTCTATGATAAATTCTGCTCTTACTGAATCTACTTGGGTTCAAGTGACCGTATCACCAATGTTAATTCCTTCTAATTAACTTGTTAGCAAAATTTCCGTCGTGGAATGATTATACAAAGATTTGAATTAGATAATTCAGTTCGATATTAATCATATACGATTATTAGGGAATCATTAGGAAGCTCGAACGACCCAAATCTCTGAATCGATGAGGATATCAACGAAAAATCTAGTAATGATATAATTATCTGTCAAGTTATGCGGTTCATCTAGTCGTTTGTTTGCCCAATATTTGCGTGAGATAATAGCCCAAGAACTTTACTTCTCACAAGAAAGACAATATTAGTTTGAGTGGCATATTTATTTCTACGAGAGAGAGAGAGAGAGAGAGAGAGAGAGAGAGAGAGAGAGAGAGAGAGAGAGAGAGAGAGAGAGAGTTATACTTCAGAGGCGACTGAAATCATATTAGCGTAATGGATTTGAAACTCACTCTGCAAATTAGGCTTTGAAGTTTCCCCTCCAACAGTATTTGTGGCCACGCAATTGAACCCGGTAATTTTCATCGGCCATTTCATTCAGGTGCAGTAAATGCAGGATTCAAAGTGTGAATCACTTTACATTAACGTCAGCTACAGTTAATCGCGTGGGAATTGAAATAAATCGCGTGAGAATGATTGTTATTGTTTTGAGTACGCGAGACTCAATTGTTCTTGAAGTCTAATCTGTTTCAGGCAGCAAGTATTTCCTTGTTGAAAGGAATGCCGCTCATTGTTTTATAATTTATTCATTACGAATCTTACTAAAAGTAGTATCGTAAGGCAAAGTAACATCCTTCTTTAACTACTGAATTTTCAACAACAACAACAATAATGTAATTTTCTAAATAGGACTGTTTGAGAATTAAATTCTAATAATGGTTACTTCTCTTTCATGTGGTTCCGTGAAAGCAAGCGATTATGTAATCCCAAGTGAGAGAAGCTGGGCAATTAGCTAAGCCAAAATTAATGAGCCATCTACTGAGTAATTAAGTCATTTGTCCAGTAATGACTTACAAAGCTGGGTTATGATTATGCCACATTTGGATTCAAGAGTTCCATGAAATAAATGCTAGCAGTAGGTTTTTGTCGGTTAAATATGAAAGAATGTTACTTTGCCATAAAGGGTTGGATGGGTGGTATTAGATGAAGACAAATAATCCTGATTTCATCATTTGTAATGTGACATTTTGTATTTTCGATTAGATAACACGATTAGGAGAGTACCAATTCCCCACCTTCTTTTTTTTAATAAAACCGTTTTCTCAAGTTATTGATTGATTAATTGATTTAGGTATTTATGAGAAATGGTGTCACAATCGCCAAGGTCATCGATGACATTTCTTCTGATGGCCTACAGTCCCTGGTTATTTCCGTTAAGTAGCTTTCCATTCCACGTAAGCAACACACCTGTTGATTATCACTACGGACATTCAGTGGAACAACTTTTCATATTCATTCCATCTGTGCATTAATACTCCCCTATATTATTATTTGCCTTTCCTTGTTGGACGAGTGGGTTACTTGCTTGCCTACCGATTCGGTATTCGGAGTTCGATCTCCGCTCTGCTAACGTGGAACCAGAGGAATGCATTTCTGGTGATTAGAAATTAATTTCTCGATATAATGAGGTTCGGATCCCACAATAAGTTGTAGGTTCCGTTGCTAAGTAACCAGTTGGCTCCTAGCCACGTAAAAAATGATCTAATCCTTCTGGCCAGCCCTAGGAGAGCTTTTAATCAGCTCAGTGGTCTGGTTAAACTATGCTTAATTAACTTAACCTACATTACTATCATAAGCTGCAAGTGAATTAAAGATCTGAATCACGAATCCACCTAATGAGGGACAGATTAGATTAACACAATCCTCCACGTGGGAAATCTCAAATGCATTAGTGAAGTAATTTTTATAGTAAATGAAAAGATAGACTGAAGGAATTCTGCTGGGGGAAATTTTTCGCGGAAAATGGGGCCCTACGCGATTCGGTAAGGAAACATACGGGTAAATTGAAAACGGAAAAGAATTCCATTAAAAACCGTATTTATCTTCGTATTTGTTTAGAATATATGGACTTCCTCAGTGATATTATTACTTGTGGTAATTATCTACTTATTTATAATTTATGTTTAATTGGTATTGATCAATATCTTAAAGGAATACGGAAAAAAGGAACAAACATTGGAAGTGGTAAAAATCAATATTTTGCTCTTCTCCATTGCGTTCAGCTACAACAAAAATCTTTAGATGTGTGATTGGTCTAAAAAAAAAAAAATCTGATTTTACGCTTCTTGGTCCTTGATGGAGCCCTTTCTTCGTACGCATCTCTTTTTAGGTTCAGTGAATGTTCCAGCTATCGAGCTTCCTGAAATGTTCTTAATGGTCGGCTTCCATATAATGAAAATGATTGCTTAATGTAGCTGGGCTCCCGTATACTTTCCAGAAGGCCTCTGCTTCAGAATCTCAGATAATCTAATCTTTTTTTCACTTTACGTTTGAATGCTCTTGTAATGCTAAAATTCATGAATGACTGAGAAATACTCGTTTGATTCTTATAACAGTTATCAGTTATATAATGTTTGTGTCCTTTTAGTTAATAACGGTAATCAATAAGAGGTTTTGATAATTATTTCAAAAATCGAGAGGAAAAGAAATAGCTCCTTAGTTTTTAATTAGCCTACTGGATGGGTAGATGGGACTGTGGTGGGGTGGGATATCGGCTGGTTGTTTTTCTTTGATTAATCAGTTTTTTTTATATTTAAAACGTATATTCTCCTATTTTCCCAAATGTTTTATTTTACCTAAACTGTCATTCCACTCGAAGCGTTTTGCCTTCTTTCTTTGAGGTTTGCGATGACCGCTCGCGATTTGATTTGGGTTTTCGTGAATTGCATTATCATAGTTGATGCCTTTTTCAGCATCGCTTCGCAACTTTATTTCCAATTCTCTATATTTATTACCCAGATTTCGCATTCAAGAGGGTTTTATGAAGAAACTAATTCAGCGAATAAGCCAACGGTTCCAATGAATATTCCTTATTTCGGATCATGAAACCTACGATATTTTTTCCCCTACATGCATGTAAAATTAACTTACTCTGAAAGCAATCAGGTATACCCGTTTGTGGCTTATTAATTAATTAACTAATTAGTTAATTAATTTCTTTATTTATTAAGTAATTTCTTTGTTTATTAACTTTCTTATTAATGTAACTATTTATTTATTCATTTATTTCTTGATAATACGACAATAGACCATTTTTAATCTCTGAAACTGGAGCTAACCTGATTACTTTTTTACCAGTCTTTTACCAATCTTGGCAAAAGACAAAATTTTGTTAAATATGTAATGGGATCTGATTTACGTGGCAATTTCCATTTTCAATGAAGAAGGTTAAACCTGAAGAATTACATAGAACAATGAAGAGTTGGTCGTAATAAGGAACACAGCACT
>NC_061109.1:5289751-5293768 GCF_015104395.2 Macrobrachium nipponense
AAAACACCAAAATGTAGAAAGAAAAGTACTATATTTCAGAGACTGCTGTCTCTCGCTTCAGGTATATGAACTGAGAAAAGTTTACAGAAAAGGTTGATTATTTGATCAGGCCAAGAGATCCGTCCACAGATGTCATCGACGGAGTTTTCATTCAACCAACGCTTAAGAAGATTAAAGGAAGATTATCAGCGGGGGTGACCTAAATTGGCTTACTTGTGACGGATCTCTTGATGTAAATACCACCTTTTCTGTAAACTTTTCTCATTCATATACCTGAAGAGAGAGACAGCAGCTCTGAAATATAGTACTTTTCTTTCTACATTTGGTGTTTTTATGGGCTCCTTTTATTAGATGGAATTCTGTTGTTACAAAACATTTTTTACCCAGTCATAATATATATATAATATATATATATAATATATATATATAGATATATATATAATATATATATATATATATATATATATATATATATATATACACGCGCACACACACACACACACACACATATATATATATATATATATACTATATATACTTATATATATGTATATATACAGATATATATGTATATATAATGTATAGTGTATATATTTATCTTTCTTACATATCCACATTGCAATCAATACTGGTTTTCATCCAGTTGAAATAAACTTCATAACGCGATAAGTATATTTTATTTTTCGAGGAAATTATCAGTGAAGAAAGAGATCTCCTCATTTTATTGCTGCTATAAACATAAAAAGTTACTGAGAGTGAAGAGATCTGTTCACCTAATCTTTTAATCTCCCTCATAAAACCTGGCTAGAGATTTAGCGCTACAGAAAGAGAATTTTTTGCTGAAAAAAGGTCCATTTTTCTTGAGAAGACTTGGATTCAATGCTAATGAGAGTTCTTATGGAATTATAAAATCAATGAAGGAAGAAAGAGATAAGGAATATGAGGATAAGAAACTAACGAAAAGGTGATTAAATCTCAGTAAAATCGAATAAGTATGCAACATAGTATATTTTCAGTTTCCAACTACCATTTTCATAGCTTTCGTGTCCATAAATGACTTTTAAAATCGGTTTTAATGACATAAAAAGGACGGACAAGTCAGTGTTACGTAAATAAGATTCATTCAACGAATGGTATTTTTCGCATTCTAGTCTTTCTAATGCTTCTTTTTTGTGTGTGTTCACCTACCTGCTAACCGTAAATTTTGTTAGTGAGTCTTTCAAAAAATGGTAACATTGAAGTACTAAGGTACCAGACAACAAACAGCTTTTATTTTTTAACTCAAAATGATTGAAAATTTTAAGCCTAGCCCTTATACTGGGCTAAAAAATCACTTTTCATAATGCGTTACTAAAAGTACAATGCCTTTATATGAAACCTTTAACAAAAACTGCTCATGCTTTACATAATTAAGCACACGCGTCTATTGAAGCAAATGGAAATAATTTCTCCGAAATGCCATTTGAGAAGTAGCTTTTAAAAGCCCACTTATTTGTGGTCGTGTGTTGCTCATATACGGCAATAATATTGGAGAGAATATCCAAAAAAAGTAGGTTGAGAGATCATTGGGCCATGTTCTTTTTTCTTTTTTTCGGGAACTGAAGGGTGACCCATATCAACAGACACCGTTTCCAGTTTTGTACATCTGGACCAGCGTTCGGGGGTGTATTATCCTACAGTGGAAACTATTTTCTAGGGCAAATCGCTGTTCGCTCCGTTTGGGTACCTCACGTGGTGCACTATTGTTTGCAGCATCTCTTCTGTCCTTAGCAGCACCTGCATTTTAGTATTATTTCAGTTGGGTTTCCGATGCTTTTCGTCCATGTTGTTATCCAATCACTCCAACTCCCCATTTTCACTGTCATAACCGTTTGATGGCTGGAAGTGCTCCGGTGCTTTGTTTCATAGACCGATTTTCTTCAATCAAATCCATTCTTCAGTCCTGGTAAGAGATCTCTCAGAATGAGCGCCGATTTTGATATTCGCAATGGTAAAGCTGTTCAGAGCGCTGAAGCACTTCTTTTGTGTTCATTGGCAATTGGCAATTATGTTTTAGAAAGCCATGTCGACAGAGAAAAATGAGAAAATGAGAAACGTTAATCGCAGAAAAATTAAGAGAAAATCCAAGTACAATCGAAACCGCCGAGAGGGTTTGCTATAACCTGATGAATTATCCTCCATTACATCTCAGAGAAACACAAAATCCCACATAGTATGATATAGCGTAATGAACAGTAAGAAGAAAAAAAAAAGCTTCCCAGCTATTTTACCCACAGCCAATTATGTGTTGCCAATAAGCCGGAAGAAATCTATTACCTGATGCAGTATTTCTAACCGCATCCCAAATATCTTCCTTCCTTGTCATCCTTAATGAAGAAGCATCACGTGCAGAGAGAAACAGCCGATAACATCAGTAAAAGAAAGATTGACCCGCGTTTTTCAGTGTTAACTCGAACTCGTACTGTTAATGTTATGCAAAGGTTACTGCAGCCATGGTGAAACCACTGCAAAGGAGACGCTCAGATAATGCAAGGCCTATATGGTTCAAGACGACTTATCGCCACCAGTCGATCCAGCTGCATACCAGCAGAAACTAGAATAGTAAATAAGAAATTTTCATCCTAAAAAGACTTTCTGAGAACTGAAGTGGAACCCTATTGGGTTCCAACTTTGCGAAAACACACTAAAAAAGGCAAACTGGCGTCATATGCACTAATATACATACACACGCACATGTGTGTGTGTGTAAATATACATATATTTTTAAGACTTTTAACTATTGGCACATAAGATTAGGAATAAACGTTCATTGTTGGTTGGGATTTTGCCTAAACAGAAAATAAAAGAGCGACCCTGTTACTGGCGTGATTGTAGAGTTGCTGTCCTGAATTTAAATGAAGCATATGCATGCACTGCATTTTCCAGGTTACTGAAGGAACAAGTAGAAAAATACTATAAGACAACACGCAAGAAAAATATTCGCTCCTATTCGGTTATAACAATAATAAATCAATCAAAGAATGCTAAAAAGTTACAGATTATATTAAGTAAAATAATGTTTTATGGATCTTTTATCCTCATATTATACTGCTGTATTACAGTAAAAAGGCATTCATATTGCCTAATGCTTATGATACAAAATTATTTTATTAATTTTAAAACTTAAGGTCAAACTAGGATTGATTTATAAAAGTATTTATGCCAGATTATTCAATGATTAAGACATCATCTTATTTTGCAATCTATTTTTGTTGGATATGACTTGCTTCTGGATTAGTTGGACAACTAGTGACTCTTTCTTTCTGTCTGTCTGTCTGTCTGTATTGTCGTCATATTTTAATGGTAAAGACTTTCTCATAACAATTAAGAGGGACACGGTTAAACTTTTGTGAACATCCAATGAAACTCAATGCGGCTTCTGTTGCTTGTTAGAAAATAATACACCGGGTGGAGAGTAAGGGCATTATTTTCGAAGCTAGGAAGGAACGCAAGAAGGAGATTGTATAGAAATTGCTATAAACTCCTCTGTTTAATCTGAAAATGTGATTAATCAAGTACTGTCAACAGACAACAGAAAAATTATTTGAAAGAGCAGTTAATTTTATCCTTAAAGTAATCCAGACGAATGAAGAAAATATGAGGCCAGGAAAAATATACCTACAGTACGAATAGACGCGTAGCAATGAGATAGAAAAAAAAAAAAAACACAAATAAAACTAAGAAAGCTTTTCAAAATGCTCAGCACACCATTTCTGAAATTATTTCCTAATAGAAAATCATGAATTCTATTTAGAATATCAAACGCAGTTTTTGTTGGTTGACTCCTAACACAATGTTTGCAAAATCTATCGCATACATCTAGGATGATTTTGCATAAGGGAGATCAATGAAATGGGGTCTAGGAGCTGAGAGATAAGGAAATCTATTAGTAGAAAAGAAATTGATGAAACCCTTCTTATTCGATTCGATAAATAGACACTGAATTTCCCACACGTGAAGCGATCCGTGAAAATGCAA
>NC_061109.1:5296768-5304268 GCF_015104395.2 Macrobrachium nipponense
CCACCGGGCGGTGGATGAGAGTTGCATGGGCCGTGGTTGAGAGTTTCATACAGCATTATACGCTGCACAGAAAACTCGATTGCGCCGAAGAAACCTCCGGCCATCTTTTACTTGTTTTCTCTTGTAAAGACTTTTATACTATTTTGACAGGATTATGCAACTTCTCTTTACCAACCCTAATCAGAACTATATCATTCACGAATATAAACTATTTCATAATCCATTTCTAAGTTGGCGCTAAAAAAACATTAATGTGAGTGAATAAATTTGTAGTGCTTTGATGATGCCCGATCTCATGAAAATAATAGATGGTAGGTTAGAGAAAAGCGGTTCATAATTGGGAGATGATGGGAAAAAATAAATAAATGAAATAAAAAATAAATAAATAAATAAATATATAAATAAAACTAGCAATTTGAATAAAAAAAGGAGATGATGAAAAAAAGAAAAAGAGTAAAATTGATAATTTAAGTAAATAAAGGTGATCGATGGATTATCAGTCAGAGAGATGATGGTTTTGTGCGGTGTTTATTGCTGTGCAGTAAAGGTACATTGAAAGGATAATTATCACAGTGGGACTGTCCATTTATTAGGAGCTGGTTTTGCCCCAGTCCATGAAAGATGCATTGGCCAGTCACTGTTGTCTTGCTCTCTTTGCGAGCCGTGCTTGAAAACTCACTAACTAGGAAAGTATATTTAGATTTCGCTTCAATTATTGACTAAAACTCACTTCATGTCGTGAAAACGTCCGTTATAGATTGGTAAGCTAACATAAATCCACAAGCACAATAACTAAACAAAATACATATTAGGCGATCCATTTTATAAAGACACATACAAATATAATACAGTGAAAAAAAACTCCTGATACTAAAATGAAAACACCATTCGAGCAAATTGTGACATAGTTGGAGGGAGAAGATGGAAGTAGTTGCAAATACCGAGGGCAAAAGTATTGTTTGCTTCCAACGTCATTGTTGTAAGCAAGATAATTAGCTCTTGTTTGCTCGGCATTTCTAGTTCCCATTGAGAACGCTCTCACGAGATGAAAACAAATAGCAGCCGCCTTTGAAGATGGCAATTTATCTGTCTGTGCCGTTGAGTCTAAGAGAGAGAGAGAGAGAGAGAGAGAGAGAGAGAGAGAGAGAGAGAGAGAAGTGTGGGCAGCCGGCGGCAGGACTGTCAGCTCTTAATATTTTTAAAGATTATTTGAAGAGTATTATGAAATGAAATGTAATTATAACTGTGATAAAAAGCAGTCTTAAAACGCGCTAATCAAGGGAAGATGCTTATTTCCTTGAAATGCCTCTACAGAAGAGATGACTTTACACAATAATTCGTCAACATAGTTTTATATTACTGCTATTTCAGGTGATACAAAAAAAAACAACAACATTTATTGGACGTTCTATTTCCATCGGTATTTACGTTATAGAATATATCGTAAGTTAGTGTAAAACAACATTTTGTCTTAATACCGACGAGTATATTGTACATTATTGTCATATACGCCCATTGATGATTTATTAAAAAAAATTTTATTTATTCAGTAAAAGAAAATGACATAATTTATTAACAGCATAGATACTAAATCAATTACTTGCTAGAAATGAATAGAAAACAAAAAGTACATCAATGCTAAAAAGAAATAATTTTTCAAAGAACGTAACTTTAACCAAGTCTTTTAGAATTCTAGAAAACCATATTAAAAAGAACAGTCGGACCATCAAGTGTTGAGTTTAGAATTTCCAATTATTTTCCCAAATCTTCATAAAAAAAACTAATTTCACTCTAATTTCATTATACATTCAGATCAATATAGACTTTCGCCTAAAATAAGGTCAAATTAGGAGAAGAAGAAGTGGAAAAAGACGAAGCAAGAGAGAGAGAGAGAGAGAGAGAGAGAGAGAGAGAGAGAGAGAGAGAGAATGTGGTTCAATACTTCATTATGTTGCATGTATATTTTTTGGACTATGCAGTAATTACTTTCCATATTTATGCAACAAACGAGTTCGCTCTTTCGTCACTAATTTGCTTAATGAAGATTAATTACATCACCACTAACCTAATTAGAGCATAAGGTTTCAAAGCCACGAGATTTATTGTAGCGAAAACTTGCAACCAAAAAATAAGAAGCTGAAGCTGAAATTGTAATGTATCTCTGCGTACTTTTCAAAATGGTAAAGTTTTGCAACCTTCCTTCCGATTTTTCTGGCTTTAGTTTTCTTTAAAAGAAAGCTATTGAGATTGAGATGGCTATTTGTCTGTCCGTCCGCACTTTTTCTGTCCGTCCTCAGATCTTAAAAATGACTGAGGCTAGAGGGCTGCAAATTGGTATGTAGATCATCCACCTCCAATCACCAAACATACCAAATTACATCCCTTTAGCTGCAGGAGTAGTTTTTATTTTATTTAAAGTGAATGTTAGCTATGATCGTGCTTCTAGCAACACAATAACACAAGCCACTATGGCCGGCTGAGAGTTTCATTGACCACGGTTCATACAGCATTATACCTAGAACACCGAAAGATCGATCTATTTTTGGTGGCCTTGACCATACGCTCTACAGAAAACTCGATTGCGCCGAAGAAACTGCCGGGCATTTTTTACTTGTCTGAACTGGTTATTGACCAGTTTTACAAATGAGCTTTTTGACACTTCATGCTTTACTTTTTAAAAATTAAACTTAAACTTGACGTGGACAACAATGATATTGAGAAGGGTAATTGACAGATGCTTTTAAGGCAATCAAAACAGAAAATCTTTATAATTGTCTTTTTTCATATTTTCTATTTTCATTGTAATGTTGCTTTGAATAATAATCCGTAATAATAAAAAATACCAATCACAGTGAACTAGGGGGGAATTAATGACCCTCATATGTAATTTAGAGCAACATTAGTATATATATATATATATATATATATATATATACATATATATATAATATATATATATATATATATATATATATATATATATATACATGTATTAAAGATAAATGCCACGAAGGAAAAATAAACGAAGGAGGTCTGCAAGATCTTTCGACTTTAAAAGTCCTTTACTGAGCAGATACTGACATAAATACGAGAAAAGACAATACAAGAAGATTCGTATAACTGACAGATAGGGATTATAAAGAGATTAGTACCTAGAATCCGACACACCTGGAAGATAAAAAACCTTCCCAAACAAGTATAAACAATGGGTGCAATTAAAGGTTTAAGACAATCATCTCAGATACAATTTCCAGACAATAAAGGATTATAGGTGACAGCTATTCAGAACTTGGTAAACAAAACCATATTCACAAAACATGACAGACATACATTACAACAAAAATTAATAACTCTAAGGCAACTGATTTTTATTAATTTTTGTTGTAATGTATGTCTGTCATATTTGTGAATAGGTTTTTGTTTTGTTTACCAAGTTCTGAATAGCTGTCACCTATAATCCTTTAATTGTCTGGAAATTGTATCTGAGATGATTGTCTTAAACCTTTAATTGCACCCATTGTTTATGCTTGTTTGGGAAGGTTTCTTATCTTCCAGGTGTGTCGGATTCTAGGTACTAATCTCTTTATAATCCCTATCTGTCAGTTATACGAATCTTCTTGTATTGTCTTTTCTCGTATTTATGTCAGTATCTGCTCAGTAAAGGACTTTTAAAGTCGAAAAATCTTGCAGACCTCCTTAGTTTATTTTTCCTTCGTGGCATTTATCTTTATTTATGGATTTATCACGTTCCTAACTTTCGTGATTCAGTTATACATATACATGTAAAATATATATATATATATATATATATATAATATATATATATATATATATATATATATATATATGTGTGTGTGTGTGTGTGTGTGTGTGTGTATACATACTATATATATATATATATATATATATATATATATATATATATATATATATATATATATATAAGTCATATCACATTACCGTGATCGTATACATATATCGAGCTACAATGTCCTTTAATATCTAATTCGCTCTACCTCGGAATTAATTATATTTTCATATATGCTTAACCGAAGGGGAATTTTTTTCTCGATAATAGATTTACCTGTACTTGGGCGCGAACGCAGGTACATTATAAATCCGGTTGGGTGGTATCGCTTCCATTGACGTTCCTGGATTTATAATGTACCTGCGTTCGCGCCCAAGTACAGGTAAATCTATGATCGAGAAAAAAAATTCCCTTCGGTTAAGCATATATGAAAATATATTAATTCCGAGGTAGAGCGAATTAGATATTAAAGGACATTGTAGCTCGATATATATATATATATATATATATATATATATATATATATATATATATATATATATATATATATATATATTTATACATATATGTGCGTGTGTGTGTGTGTGTTTGTGTCTGTGTCTGTGTATAATTTATATATTTGCCAAATACTCCATGTAATTTTTTATTTTTACAATGATATCCTAGCTATCCTACACCTCCTTAATAACGTACACTCAATGGGAATTATAACTGATAAGTGCTTCGCCACTAGTGGGACTCGGTTGCTGTCTAGTTAAGCAAACAACGTACAGGGAGCTTTAACCTTTGAACTATCAAGAGAGGGATACATAATATTTGCGCTCACTCGGTGAGTAAACCTACAAAGAACTTTGTTATTGTTGTTGTTGTTGGTGTTTAGGAAAGGTCTATGGAAGATCTGAAAAGGGTGTATCGCCTTGAGTTAAAGATACAGGAATTTTTGGATAGGATATTTATAATTTGATTTTTAGAAGGAAAATGTAAAAAATAAATAATGTGTATGTTAACAACACAGACAAATTTTTTCTAATAAAACATAATGTATTTACCTACCTTAATATTCGTTGGTGAAACGAGGCTGCATTTCTCCATAGATTTTAGCATGTTTCAATTTACATTAAAAGTTGGGAATATAATCTTTACAACTTCCCGAGTAAGCTGGAGGTCAGATTACGCCTTGTTGATGTAAGTTATGCATGTATGTATGTATTTATGCGTTTATTATATAAATCTTGACGTCCCTTTTATTACACAGTTTTGTCTGTTTATTTAAAAAAAAATGATTTTTCTGAAGACGTGTATACAATAAACGCACAAAAGCGTTTCGTAAATGATTTCGACGTACACATAAAGGTTTTGAAAGAATGGCAACCGAGCAAGTAAATTCAACCGGCCGCTGTTGCGGCAAATCGGATATCCAGCGCGGGAAACAATTACCAGTTATTCCATAGGAGTTATTGATATTATTATTGCCGTTATCATCAGACGTGTAATAGGCCTGGCCTCGAATGCCTATTTGGGTGTTTCGGGAGCACGCGCCGCACATTTCAAAAAGATTTGAACAAACAGCCGGAAACTGTAAAGTTCGTGAAAGATAGAGTGAGGACATCGTCCGCTGACAGCTGAAACATTAACTTTTTGACCTAAAATCGACCGTTCCTTCATGACTGACCTTTTCAAGAGAAACGATACGCTGCTTGAAATATATTGGCAAACACCGCGTGCAATTGCCATTCTCTCTCCTATTTTCCTCTCGATGCGACTGTCATTGTGTTTAAGTTTTCGTTGCTATCCCGGGGGAGTTTTCAGCCATGAATAAGAGTAAGACGGGACACATTTTTTTCATCTCCTTTACTTATTTCCAGACGTTTTAATCCTCTTGTTATCTGCTGCATTAACTGTAAATGAATCATAGGTTTGGCTCTTATTCTCATTTATTATTAATAGATTTATATTTTACGCTTAGTGAAGCGCTTCTTTACAAGATTTCTGAGAGTAAATAGACACCTTACATTCACATTTTTTTTTTAATTCTTACTTATACATTAAGCTCTTAATCAGACCGAACAAATTCCTAGCTTTATGATATTTCTCATGCCTACCTGTTTGCACATAGAGAGAGAGAGAGAGAGAGAGAGAGAGAGAGAGAGAGAGAGAGAGAGCCGGATGTAAGAATTATAGGAAATTACATTACTATAGCTGGTTCACCTAAGGTAGACTCTTGGATGAGCCCTATGCTTAGGAAACGTTCGTTTGGCGGCCGCTGATTGGCTGGTACCAGGAGGTAGGCAGCTCCCAACCAATCAGCGGCCGCCAAACAAACGTCTCGTAAGCATAGGGCTCATCCAAGAATCTACTTTAAGTGAACCTGCTATAGTACACCAAGGAAGCACTTACTATGGCAAGACGGAAGATTGAGAAGGGAAGTAGACTTTATTAAGGCTATACAAATGCTAAGTGAACTAACCTTATCTATCAGATAGTAATGAAATTTTTTTTACGTACTCCATAGCTTTATGGAGTACGTAAAAAAAAAAAAAGATTTGTGGCACACATGAACCTAAGAAAGACTTATTATAGTAGCATTTATAGAGATACTATACAGAGGCTGTGGAGGATATATATATATATATATATATATATATATATATATATATATATATATATATATATATATATATATATATATATATATATTTATATATTTATTATAATATATATATATATATATATATATAATATATATTATATATATAGATATATATATATATATATATATATATTATACAGGGTGTCCCATAAGTAACTGGGGGCACTTACTTGTACATAGAAAAATTTAATTTGATATCGCATGAATAAGTTTACTTATTCATTGTGCTATTCTTAGATGAATGCTACTCACCATTCACTACGTTATTTTTAAATTAATTTTTCTTATTCATTGTGTAATCATTTTTTTTTTTTTTTCCAAACTGAAATGGCAGCAAGACTTACGACTGAAGAAAGAATTTTTGTTGTCAAAACGTTTTATGAAAAAGGCAAATCACACGCTTGTCGGTTATTTGATACCTGATTCAAAAGAACTGTTAAACATTATACTGTTTCTGATCTTGTAAAGCGTATCGAAATAATAGCCACAGTTAATGAAAGGCCTAGAACTGGGAGACCGAAATCAGTGACCTCAGCAGAAAATAAAGAACTTGTCCGAGAAGGCTTCCTGAAGAGCCCAACAAAATCTATCAGAAGAGCCCAGTTATAGCTGAGAATATCAAGAACGTCGATTTCTTCCTGTAGGGTGCTATCAAAAATTCATTGTATGCTACAAATCACGTACTCTTTAACAGCTGGAAAATCAGATCATTGACAGTTTCAATAGGATCACTCCTCAACTTTGCAGAAAGGTTTGCTTATCCGTGATCTGCAGAATTCGGCAGTGCGTCTTGGTTGAAGAAGGACAGTTTGAATAATTGGGTTTGTAATTTATTCATGTGTAGTGCTTCTGTAATAAATGTGGATATAAGTCTAGATATAATTTATTCATGTGTAGAACTTCTGTATAAATCTGGATATAAATCTGGATGTCAATATTCTTAATACGTACATTATACTTCTACAATGTAAATAACCCAGAAGCTGAAAGTTATCGTTTACATTATTTCATAATGATTTGATAAATTACAGCATCTGAAACT